>NW_011934118.1:77320-185617 GCF_000733215.1 Auxenochlorella protothecoides
GCGGCGGGCGGCGCCGAGGGCGAGGGCGACGCGGCCGCCAGCGCCGCCGCCGCGGCGGCGGCGGCCGCCACCGACCCCTCGTTTGCGGCAGGGGCGGCGGCGCAGCAGCAGCTGATGCAGCTGATGATGCAGGTGTCGGGCATGGGCATGCACCCCTTCCTGCAGGGCATGGGGTCGCTGGGCGACGTCCCCCTGGCGCTGCCCGGCATGGAGGCCGCCGCGGCGCAGGCCGGGGCCGACGCCGCGCACGCCGTGGCCGCGGGCGAGCGCGGCGGCCCGGCCCCCGCGGGCGAGGCCGAGGCGGGGTCGGGACCTGCGCCGCCGCTGCAGCAGCTGATGCACATGCTGGACGGGGCGGGGGAGGCGGGGCTGGAAGCGCCCGCGGAGCAAGACCTCGGCCAGCTCAAGCGCGCGCGGCTGGAGCTGGGGGATGGGGCCTCGCCCGCGCAGACCTGACGCCGGGCCCTCGGTCCATCTGTGGGGCCAGGTGCCCCCGCGCCATGGCATGCACCCCTCACCCAGACGCTGCCCCTGGGGATGCCACTCCCGACCCCTTCATGTTGCCGCATTTTCCATTGCAGCCTGACCGTGCCTGACCATGACCCCGATGTACCTGCACCGCAGTACAGCCCCAGTCACACGAGGGGGCGACACCCGCGTTCAAATCAGGGCGCGACAGCCATTCCCGGCAGGTGGTACATGTCGCGGCCCGCACCGGCATGGTCCCATCATTTCGTCATGGAGTTTATCATTCCGACCGAAGCCAAGGAGCTGTGGGGGGAGGGGGCAGGCACTACCGGCCTGTCCGTCTCCCGGGTGGTCGACCTGTCGGGAGCCAGCCAGGGCGAGCTCGAGGAAGTGGCAGAACGTGCGTATGACTGGGCGATGCGGTTATCAACTGGATAAGAAATGCACTCTTGCCACTTCCTGCGTCGGCTCCTCGCCCGGCGATGATGTGGGTGCCACGGGGACGGCCAAAAGTACCCACCCATCCTCGCCCCCCTCCCTCCCAGGCATCACATTCCAGCTCTACGACCGCGACCCCCTAGGGGTGGTGGACCAGGCCTTCTTCGATGACCTGGTGGGCCTCGTGCGGGCCTTCCCCCTGCTGTCCGAGTCCCGGAGGGGCCTGCTGGTGGACGGCCTGGCCTCTAGCCTGACCTGCCTCACCAGCTGGACTGACCGGGCGCTGGCGTCGCGGGAGCAGGACGCAGCGGGCACGGCACAGCACCGTTCCGCCCTCCGCGCCCACGTCTTCTTCCTCTCCTGGCTGGTGCGGCAGTGGCTCAGCCTCAGGGAGGGTGACGCCGCGTCGCAGCCCGCTGCCTTGCAGGCGGCCAAGCCCGGCCCCAGGAAGCGGACAGTGGAGGGGGCTGCGGCCGGGTCGGAGGCCATCCTCCCCACGGCCGTCAAGGCGGCGGCTGCCTCCCTGAACACCGACCTCTGGGCCCTGTTCAGGCCGGCGGGACCCGATGAGCAGCTGCTCCTGTGCTACAGCCTGCTGGTGAGGCTGGTGACGTGTTCCTGATGCAAGCCTCTGGGCCTGGCTTGCTGGCGGTTTGAGCCTGACACCCATGATCTTGACGCAGGATCCACTTTTGCAACTGCATACAGAGACCCCTGGCCCCTTGCACAGCCCTGTGTGCAGCGCCCAGGCACATGCATTCCATCTGCCTGCCCCACTCACAGGCCACCTCGCTCCTGGACCGCCCCGCCGCATGCCGGGATGGTGTGGCGGTGGGCAACGCCGGGCACGTGCTGTCGGCCCTGGCCCTCAAGTACGGCCGGGAGGAAAGCGTGGCCGCGGGCCTGGTGGAGCTCATCAGCACGCGCGAGCACAGCCCGGGCCCAGTGGCAGATCTCCTCCGCGACTCGGTCGCCAAGTGGGGCAGCGCCAGCCTGGTGAGGGTTGGACAGGGGGAGGCGGGGGAACCTGGATGGAGGGTGCTTGGGTTTGCTCAGCAGGCAGGACCTGACTTATGGTCCCTGGATGCCAGGCTTACTGGCAGTGGGCTTGGAACACCTAGAGATCGTACCCCCTGATGTGATTCATGGCCAGTCACAGCATCCCATCTCACCCCACCCCTACCTCCACTCAGGCCTCGGCGGTGGTGGGGGGCCTGGCCGCGGTCGACCCCGCAGAGTACGCTCGCCAGCAGTCTGCCACCGGCGAGAAGGCGGGCGTGCGCTCGGTGGCGGTGTTCTTCGAGGAGCTGGCCGCCAGGCTGCCCAAGTAGGGTTAGGGTCTGGGAGTGGAGGGATTGTGAGGGCCATGAGAAGAAGGCCTGCACTTGGTGCAAAACACGTGACGCCTTCCCTGCCCTCACCTGGATGCAGCGCATGAAGCCTTTCTCCTGATCTCCTCCCCCACCCCTTCCTCCTTTGGCAGGCTGCTGGCGAGACACGTGAGCCTGCTGCTGTCACACCTAGGCGGCGCGGCCCACACCCTGAGGTCCAGCATCGTGACTGCTTCGGGCCTGCTCCTGCAGCGCGCCTTTGAGCGCGAGGACGAGGAGGAAAGCGCGACGGGTGCGTGCCGCTCTGGGGGGTGGGAGGAAGGTTCTGGTGGGTGGAATGTCGGGGCCTGCAGTGCTGGCCCTGGCCGGGCGGCAGGCCGGGGATGGCATGCCACATCCGGCGCGCTGTCCTCTCTGCATGCAGCTGCTCCCCGGGCAAGCTACTTTGTATCCTGGAGATAGGGCTAATCCTGTGCAAATTTACACCTCTGAACTCACCTCAACACCCCCCACCCTGTTGCCAGCCACTGCCGCCCGCCTGCGTGGAAAGCAGCACCTGCTGGATGTGCTGACTCAGCGCGTTCGCGACACCAGCTCCTACACCCGCCGCGCCTGCCTGGCCGCCTGGCAGGGCCTGGCGGAGACCCGGACGCTGCCGCTGGGCCACTGGGCGGCCGTCACGGACATCGCCGTCGGTGCGCACTGGGTTTTGGAAGTGGGGGGGGTGGAGAGGACACCAGTGCTTGTCTGGGCACCAGAACATCATTCCCTTGTGGGTGTAAGTGGCAGATAAGTGTGACCGAGGCCCGCCAGTGCAGCCTGGGATGATGACGCGTAGGGCTCCGTCGCCCTGCACTGGTCTGAAGCGGAGCGTCCCTCCTTGGGAAACATTTTCCCCAAAGGGAGCCGAGCCGTGGACTTGGCATTGCCAGGTTTGTAAGCCTGACAGCCGACCTTTCCTTCTCACTTTCCACCACCCAGGGCGACTGGAGGACAAGAGCTCGCTGGTGAGGCGGGAGGCCCTGCGCCTCCTGCAGTGCCTCTTGCTGCACAACCCCTTTGGCCCCGCCTTGCCGGTAGGGGCTTTCGCGGCCTCCCTGGCTTCCCACCGTGCCGCTCTGGAGGTGTGTGATTGGTCATTTGGAGTGTGTTCGTGGTGGGGTGGAAACTGGGGACCCGGACGGCGTGCTACTATGATTAGGATGTCGACGGTGCCTTTTTGACAAATGCTGGGATGCATCCAGGTGTGCAGGGGCGCCACAAGTTGTCATTCCTTGGCCAATTGCATCAGCAACCATTGTGCCTGTCCATGCAATAGGTGTTGGCCCCTGACCATGCCGAGGACGAGTTCCAGGGCCTGAAGCTGGAGGGCGGGCGGGACGGCGCCACGGAGCCGGGTCAGGAAGGCGAGCAGGGGGGTGCGGAGGCCCCTCGAATCAAGCCCGAGCCCGGCACGGGGGAGGTGCCACTGCCTTCACAACCCGCACCTTCTTCGCAGCGCCGTGCGTCAGCCTCCGAGGTCGCGCCGGCGGCGTGGGAGGGCAGCCTGGAGGAGCTGAAGGCCCTGGTGGCCTCGCTGGAGCTGGCCACGAGATTCGCAAGGACCCTGGCGCATACCATGCCCCTGCTGGCCCAGCTCCTGGCTTCCGCCTCCGTCTCTGATGTCCAGGCAAGAGTGGGGCTTTTGGAGGGGGGTTCTCCTTGGGGTGCATCTTCAACTGGCCATGAGCGCTGGGGAACAGGTAGACCCTGTCGTTAGGTATGAGGAGCAGCCTCAGCTGGTGCCATCTCTTTCCCTCTCCTCGCACTAGCACAGGAGACGGTGGCCTTCCTGCTGACCTGCAAGCAGTTTGGGGTGGACGGCGTTGAAGCCACCACCCGGCGCGCGCTGCCGCTGGTCTTCTCCAGGGACCCTGCCATCCGCACGCGGCTGGTGGAAGCCGCCGACCAGCTTTTTGTGACGGGGTGGGCGGGGAACCTGTTCACCCCTGCGGCGGCTGCCAGGAACCTGATGGACCTGGCCAGCGACGCCACCCTGGGTGAGACGGTGGCGGCGGAGCTGTTGAATGAGGGGGAGCAGGGTGTGGGGAGTGGCGCTTACTCTGAGGTCAAAAGTGCATTGGGAAGAAAGAGGTGCGACAAGGATGGCAGGCGGCTAGGGTGATCGGTGATATGCTGTCCAGCATGCGGCTACTCCCCGCGGTCATGCCGTCGAGGGCTTGGGGCAGAGAATATCTATCCGCCTAGCAACGATGCAGCCGCCGAGTCGCCCAACATCACCCTTCCTACTCAGATCCCCCCCCCCCCGCCGCTCCGTGCCAGGCGAGCTGAGCTCCCTGGCGGCGCTGGTCAAGGAGTTTGTGGACCGCGACTTCCTCTCCCCTGCCGTCGTGCTGGAGCTGTGGGCCACCCTGGACCGCGCCTCGGGCCCCTCCAAGAACCCAGCGGCCCAGGGGCATGAGACGTGCGCTGTTTCTTTTTAATTTTGCTGGGGGAGGGGGGGAGGAACCCTGCATCAGATGGAGCGTGTGTGGATGACGAGCAGGGACCCCTCGCATGCCCCCCAATTCCTGCGCCCCCCCACATACTTCTACTATCAACGTGCAGGGCTGTGCGCCACCTGCGGTCCGCGCTGACCCTGCTTTCCTACGTCGTGGCAGCGGCCCCCGAGGGCGTCACAAGCGGCCAGCTGGACCTGCTCCTCGGCGCGGGCCTGGGCTCGGCCGACGCGCTGGCGGTGCGTGCGGCCTGCGCCTGCCTCCGCGCGCTGGGCCCGGGCCTGGCGAGTGGGCCTCTGGCGCCGCGCCGCGCCGCGGCCCTGGCTGCCCTCACGCGTGCTCTGCTCTCCGACGGCGCGGTCCCACGGCAGCAGTGGTACTGCGCGGCAGGGCCGGCCGTGGACGCGCTGTTCGCGCTGCACCCGGAGCCGGGCCGGGTGGTGGCCGCCGCGCTGCGCGCACTGAGCTCGCGTGCCGCCGCCGGCGACGGCCGCGACCTGGGGCCCTTCTTCTTCCTCCTGGGCCACGCGGCCCTGGCACAGCTGGTGAGATGACGTGGGTGGAAAGGGGAAAAGGGAGGGGGGGAGAGATGGGCTGGGGGTTGAAGGGGCACATGGGGGTGACGAGCGGGTGCCTTGCATGGAGCAGCATGGCCGGAGAAGCGAGGGGAAGATCCATTTTGGCTGCCGCACCAGAGTGACCGCCCGCTGAGTTCCTGGGCGTCTGCATCCCCGGCTGCCCTGGCAGCGGCATAGTGAGCAGATACTCCGCGTGGCAGGCAAGCCCAGTATGTTTCCCACCCACTCCATCATCCCTGTGCCAGGTGTACGTGGACGGCCAGGCAAAGCGTGCACGTCGCGTGCTGGCTGGCGTGGGCCGTCCGGCCGGCCAGGCAAAGGGTCAGGAGGCAGATGCAGAGGACATCAACGCGGAGCTGGGCGTGGGCTCCGTAGCTGCCGACGCTGAGCTGGAGGGGCAGCGCGAGCGGGCCGAGGCTGAGATCCTGGGGCCGGCGAGCCCCTTAGCCCCCCACGCCCGCCTCGTCTCGGCGGGTGAGAGTGGATTGGAGTGTTTGCAAGGAGAGGGGGAGGGGATATGAAGGGCGAATCTGGCCGCTGGACCTGGCCCTCAGGGCTGCCGACGGCAGATGCACCAGCCGATGAGCCCGCCCAGCTGGTCGGTCCCACCAGCAGCGGCACATCATCGCACCACCATCACCGACGTCGACTCTCGCTCACCTCCTAGCTCACCCAAATCTCCGCAGTGTGTCACAGCCGGGCCCTGCTGACGGGGGACCCGGGGCTCAGGGCCTCGGCCCTGCTCTGCCTCGTCAAGCTGATGGCGGTGGACGGCGCCTTCTGCTCCGCCCACCTCCAGCTGCTCTTCACACTGCTCCAGAACCGGTGGGCAAGCTGGTGCTGGGGTGATGGTGGTGTGTTCCCTTGGGGGAAGGAGGGCCAGAGGAAGGGTGGGCTGTTGGAGTATGAGCGGGGGGCATCAGGGGAATCCGAGGAGGGAGACTGTATGTCTTCGAGATGCTGGCCAGAGACCTGGCGTGAGGGGTGCTTGGTGGTCCTTCCCAATCGCGCCCTCAGTATCTCACTGGGCACGCACCATGCCCAGCCTCCCGCCCACCACCACCATCGCCAATTTTCCGGACTCTACTCCACGCAGGGGCGTGGAGCCGGGGCTGAGGTCCACGCTTGCCGTGGCACTGGGCGACCTGGCCCTGCGATTCCCAAACATGCTGGAGGGCTGGACGGAGCGCATGTACCGCCCGCTGCAAGACGCCGACACCATGGTGGGGTCGATTGCGGTGGGGGACTTTGTGCAGGGATGACTGTCGGTGATGCCAAGCTTGGGAGGTGGGGTGCATGCTGCGGGATGTTCATGTGAACCAGGCTGCACAGCCGAGTGCACCTCTCCCTCGCCCAGCTCCGCGCCTCACCCCCGGCCCCCAACAGGTTCGCAAGAATGCGCTCATGGTGCTGTCCCACCTCATCCTGAACGACATGATGAAGGTGTGGAACGGAGTGTGAGGGGCCCGAGTGTTTGTGGGGCACTCAGCGGCGGTCCTCAGGGGACTAGGCGAGATTGCCTGGCGAGGCCTGGCAGGGAGTGCCAAGTAGCACTAGCCATTCACAGCCCAAACCAGGTGCCCCTGGCTCTTCCCCGTTGTCACGCCTCTCCCCAGGCCCCTCTCATTTCGCCTGTCCCCTGCCTCTCCGCAGGTCAAGGGGCACATTGCCCAGCTGGCGGTCTGCCTGGTGGACCCCGAACCCCGCATCCGCGCGCTCGCCGAGCTCTTCTTTCACGAGCTGGCCAAGAAGGAGGTCAAGGGCACCTCGCCCATCTACAACCTGCTCCCCGACATCCTTTCTAATCTGTCGGCCGACAGTCGGCTGGGCAAGGCCGACTTCCAGAGCATCATGCAAGCAGTGAGCAGTGGTGGGAGGAGGGGTCGTCGGAGGGTTCTGTGCGGCAAATCGGCTGACGCCCTCGAAAAGGGAAGGGGGGGCGCAAAGCGCTGCAGCCAGAGTGCTGTTCTGCAGGGCGCCCGCCTGCCTGCCTCCCTGCGACGCCCCCCTGTACTGTTCCCACTGGTGGTGCTCCACGCGCGCGTGCAGCTGCTGGGGTACATCAAGAAAGACAAGCAAGGCGACGCACTGGTGGAGAAGCTGTGCCAGCGCTTTGCGGCAAGCGAGAGCCTGACGCAGTGGCACAACGTCGCCTTCTGCCTCACCCAGGCGAGTGTCGGGGTTGCGGTGGAGGGGTTGGTGAGTCTTGAGGTTCCACATGCCGTGGTGCTGCTCCGCATGTCCCCGCCCTCCACACAACCCCCCACCCCCCCCTTCCCTCGCACCTTCGACAGCTGCCCATCAGCGACAAGGGGCTGCGCCGGCTGAGCGAGTCATTCAAGATGTACCGGCGCACGCTGGGGGATGCCGAGGTGGCGGCCGCCTTTGCCAGCATTCTCGCCAAGGCGAAGCGATCCGCCGCCAAGGGCGACGTGAAGGTGATGCTGCTCGGGAGGGAGGCCCATCGGGGCTTGCGGGAGTCAGCTTTGGGCGTGCCAAGTGTCAGGCACAAGGGATCTGCTCGGATCTGGACATTGGCGCAATGTCCTGCCCATCATCGACACCTGCTCAGATGCGAGGCAGCCATGGCACCCGATGCCTCCTCCACTCTCCTCTCCCCTGATTCCAAACGCTTTCTTCCATGCACCTACTCAATCCCAGGCGCTGGTGGAGGAGCTGGAAGCGAGGATGGCCCAGGCCGCCGAGGAAAGGGCGGAGCAAGGCGAAGACCCGGCAGCTGGAGATGCGGTGAAGTCCGAGCCCTGCGAGGCCGCCGTGTCGTCGCTGGCGGGACAGGTGTGTCGGATTGATGGCGCTGTGCTCAGCCCTGTGCATTGCCGTACCGGAGCGTCGCCTCTCCCTGGGGCACCCTTTCACTTTGCCCTCTGCTCCTGCCGACAGATGGACGGCTTGAAGGTGGAGACTGGACAAGGCGATCCCACTTTAGACGAGGACAGATCCTCGCCAACCCCAGGCGCCCCCACCATCAAGCCCGATCCTGAAGCAGCACAGGAGGGGGTTGGTGTCCAGGATCTGGTGGCCAAATTCGGCGGCGGACTGACCCTGAGACCCTCCCGCAGCAGGCAAGGCAATGCAGAGGGGTGAGGGTCTGGATGCACATGGTGGCATGTCGGGCAGGGGGCCGGGAATGCAATAATAGGCTCTCACCTGTTTCCCACTTTCCTCCCCGACAGGATCAAGGCGCAACCATTCGCCAATGTGGAGGAGGATGGCAGCAGTTCCATCCCTGCTCTGCACTGACCCAGGCAGTCCCGGACCCTTGGTGCGACACATGGGTGGTCCTCAATTGCAATGCGCAAGCGGTGGATCCTTACGATCCTGTGATGGCACTTGCCTGTCTCCCCTCATCCCATGCATGTTCAGTGTGAGCTTACAGGAGGGTGGTAGCCGCGAGCACCTGGGGAAAAGGCAGAACATGCATTTTCCCTGCAACATTCAAGTGGACAGACAGATATGGGGTGAGGCCGGGTGGACTCAGGCACGGGTGTCGGAGTACAACGACTTGACCGGGAATTCGTAGTACAGTCGGACGAACTCCAGCTTGGCCTTGGCCTCGGGGGTGCCCTGCAAGATGGCACGGGCATTCTTTGATCGTGATGTGCGAAATGGGAGGGAATCTCTGCAGGTTGGAGGAAAAGACACAAGACCGCATTCCACTTGGCATGCAGACGCCCGTGCAACCACCCACCCTTCCCCCACACACCTTGAGCGCCGCCCAAGCATCCCAGCGTGCACGGCCCTCGAAGTCGAGCCCGCCCTTCTCTGCCCACATGGGGCGCTCAGTGGCGTTGTCCCCCTGCAACGCTTGCATGTGGTACCTGCAGTACCGCGAATATACACTGGGGATCAGGGGTGCCAGGATGCAAGGCGCTCTGAGCTCATGTCCCTTCCCCTGTGTCATGAAAGCAGTCCCTGTGCTTGGAGGCGTGACACTGCGCGCACCCGTACAGAGTGTAAAACTCATCAGGCTTGACCGTTGCACCGCCGGGCTTGGAGATGATGCGCCAGTTCAGCTTCTCATACTTCTCCACCAGGCTCCCGAACTCGGAGGCGTCGTAGCTCTGTGCGAGATTGGCAGGAGGGGATGTTGTCGGACCATGACATCATCCCAGGGATCCGTCGGAAACAGTTCCGGCCACCTTCACGCACCTCCTTGGCATGGGGTGACTTCTCAGCAGGCTTGGCAGTCGCACTGGCAGCCCCTCCCTTGGCCGCCTGCTCGGTCTTGAGCTTCCTCAGCTTGGCCTTGCCAGCTGCGAGCAGGGAGGACTGAAGCGTGCGCGAGCCGGGCCGAATACAGGTGTGCAGGCAGGTGGGGTCAACTACGTGCCCTGTGCGCGGCCGGTGCAGTCTTGCGAGGGCCCTCACGATCCGAGCAAGAAACCCCAGCGCACCCCTGTACTTTTGGCGATCATCTCCTGGCGTAGCGTCGATGAACGAAGCATCCTGGAGTGCCTTCTCCAGCGTGTCCACATCATTCGCAGCGGCGATGGCCGCGAGGGCAGTTCCAGCGTCGATGGTCATTATCGTCGAGCTTCGTCTGCCTTGTGCTTGCTGACGAGCTTACAATGTGTGCAACGGTAAACTGAGCAGAACTTGAATGCGCTGGAAGCGACATACGGACTTGCGCGACCCAACGCCTTCGTCCGGCTGCATGGTTGGGCACGAAGCTGCGGTGCATGCGATGGTCAACGGTCTCGAAATCGGCCGGTCGACGTGCATGACCCTCCAGCCAGCTCGCCAGGCCTCGTGCTGCATCACCCTGAGCAAAACAGGCCGATCAAAGCAAGTCCAAGACCGAGCCGCGCGTGAGCTCGCGAAGTGGGACCTTCCGTGCCAGCAGCTCCGGTTTAGCTGGCAGCTGTTTTCTCACGGCAACCCAGGCCGGGCAGCCGCAGGTAGCCACTTGCGGCTCCGAGGCCTCCGTCAGCTGTCCTTCGGACGCACAGGGGACCCGCTCCGCTCCTCTATTTGCCTGAGGATTGCCTCTGCCACCGAAACGTACGCCCTGGCGGAGGCTGAGCTGGGCGCAGAGCTCACCACTGGGTCACCCCCATCGGCCCCTTCCCGGATGTCTATGTTCAGAGGCACCTGGAGAGGAGAGGGTTTTCGTAGGTGCCGAAGGGGAGGCGTGGCAAATGGCAGGAGACGATGTGTCATGGGACGCAAGAGGTGGGCCACTCGTAACGGCGACACAGGATCGACACAGTAGTGTACCTCTCACAACCCTCGTCACCCTGTGGTGTCTCCCCTCTAACTGCGACGGAAGGGCCTACTCTCTGGTGCTGTCATGAATCCCCTTTCTCTCAGGCCGACCGCAGCCCACTCACCTGCCCCAAGAGTGGCATGTGCAGGTCGGCCGCCGCCTTCTGCACGCCGCCCTGGCCAAAGATGTGCGACTCGCCGCCGCAGTGCCCGCACACAAAGTAGGACATGTTTTCCACGATGCCCAGCACTGGCACGCCCACCTGGCGGAACATGAGGGCCCCCCTCCTGGCGTCCAGGAGCGCGATGTCCTGCATGTGAAATGCTGGAGGGCATTGCGACAGGGCATGCGGTCTGTGAGTGATATCCCAGGCAGGCAGGAGGCCCGCAACATCACGTGAGCTCCAGAAACTCTGTGCGGCGCTCGCGGCTCGCGCTGTCCATCGCGTGTGCGGCCTACCTTCTCCTTCCCCCTTGCGTTCCCCAGACCCCGCCCGCCCCACCTCCCACTCCCCCCCTTCTTGCCTGGGGCGTGGACACGATGACGGCCCCCGACAGGTGCAGGCGCTGGGTGACGGTGAGCTGCGCGTCCCCCGTCCCCGGCGGCAGGTCCAGGAGTAGCACGTCCAGTGGCGCCCAGAGCACCTTGGACATGAGGGTCTCCAGGGCCCCCATGACCATCGGCCCGCGCCAGATGGCGGGCGCGTCCTGCGCCAGCAGGAAGGCCATGCTCATGCATCGCACGCCGTGCGCGCTGCGCGGCACCATGAGCCCGCCTGGCATTGTTGACGAGGGCGGGAGCTAGGATTGGGAAGGGACTTCCTCTGGATACAAAGCCGATCCAAGGACCCACCCTGGCCCCCTGTCAGGAATCCTCGGCCACAAGCACACCCACCTGCGCCGATCTCAGGCTTCCCGCTCAGGCCCAGCATGTGCCCCACGCTGGGACCGAAGACGTCAGCATCCAGCAGGCCAACCCTCAGACCCAGGGACTGAGACATGGCCACCGCGAGGTTCACTGCAGGGAGGCGGGGGAAGGGAGGGGTGTGCCCCCTGGCCGGGTGCTGGTTGATGCCTGGGAATGACCACTGGCAGGACACCCCCCAGAACCTCCTACCTGCGGTGGTGGACTTGCCCACACCGCCCTTCCCGGAGGCAACGGCCACGATGTGCTTGATACCGGGGAGCACGAACTTGGGAGGGGGCGGGGGTGGACCTCTGCGTGGCATGGCGGAGAATGCCCGCCACAGGCCTCGTCGCCCCGACATCCCCTGGGAGCCCGGTGTCACCGAGTCGCGAGGGGGAATGCGCCTGTCGCATCTACTTGTCGGTGCATCACATTATTTATACACACCAGTGCCATCGATGATCACTGTGTAGCACTGGGATCACCCACACGACAGAGGAACTGGGGTTTGCCAGGGCGCGCGGGCGCCGACACCCTCCTTTCGAAGCCCATGTCGACAGCACTGGGATCACTTTTGTGAACATCTACACGAAGAAAAGAAGAGGTTCAAAGACCCAAATTGCCTGGCTTGAAGGTCTTCAAACAAGAGTTCCCTGGCAGCATGGCCCTCGTCGCTCCTCCATACCGGTTCGATGCCCGTCAGGCCGCCAGCTTCTTGATTACGCCAGCAACGTACTTGCCCTGGTGCTCGGCATGGTCCAGCTCCTGATCGATGGGCTGGCGGCTCCCGTCAGACCCGGCAAAGGTGGAGGCGCCGTAGGCGGTGCCACCGTGGACATGGCCCAGGTCGGTTTGGGGGGGGAAGGTGTACCCCACAGGGATGAAGACGATGCCGTGGTGCACCAGGTTGGGCAGGCTGGTCAGCACAGTGGACTCAAGCCCGCCTCCCTGTCATGGGTGCGGGGAGGGAGGGCCGGGAACAGATGTAGATGCGGGAGCAGCTGCACCGAGCATTGCAGCATCTTGAAGTTAATTCCTGCCACAATTGCTCCCTGGCCACAACATCATTAGGTAATCTCCAGGCATTGGGTCAACCTCATGTAACCCATGTGCACCTGGGTGCCCGAGGATGTGAAGATTGAGGCGCCCTTCCCAACCAGACTGCCTTTGACCCAGAGGCCTCCAGTGGCGTCGAAGAAGCTCTTCATCTGGGCGGGCATGGTGCCAAACCTGTGAGCGCAGAGGAGAGAAGAGGGGGAGGGGAGCATGGGGATCATTCATGCCATGATGGCAGCGAGCAGCCATGCCAGATCTGTTGTGTACCACGGCAACCAAACAGTACCCAGATCTCATGAAGTCCGTCAGACCTGGTGGGGAACCCAAAGATGTAGCCGTCAAAGTCGGGGAGTTGGGCCGGGTCAATGATGGGGACATCGGCATCCTTCGGCGGAGCATGGATCTTGGCCAAGATGTCGTCACTCAGAGTTTCCTTGACCTGCATCGGGCCGGCGGGTAAGATGCTCGCATGCTCGACATGGGATGTGGCAACGGGATGCCACCAGCTTCTCGCGTAGGCCAGGGAACAGTATCCACCTGAAAGATGTCGGCAGTGACGCCATCCACGGCGCGCGCCCCGACGAGCACTCGCTGGGCGAGCTTGGCGATGTGCCCATAGCTGCGTCATGGGCGGAGATCGGACAGTCAGCGAGGCTCTCACAGGGCATTTTATGCCATCAGGAAGTCATGACAAGGTCCATCACGCACGTGGAATAGTAGATGACAGCGATGCGGGCCATGATGCGGTGTTGTGTGCAGGTGCTGTCGTCGAACCCTGTGCACAATATGAAGGGCAGAGCCTCGCGCAACCTCTCGCAGACGTGCAGATTGGTTTAGTCAATGAGATACGTGTTATCATGTTTTGGAACGCATAGGGTTCTTCGCAGATGTAGACATCGGACACTATGACCCTTTACGTCATTCAAGCGTATACCTTACGAGAGATGGCTAGAAAACCTTGGTGGACATTGCACATCTGCTGTCCAGTGGAGATGGATCGAAGGGTGACTGGGCATGAGAGTTACATTGTCAGACAGGTGGGAAATATATATTGAAATTTGTCAGTGGGATTGTAGCTAGAACTTCTTGCTATGGCGATTCAGTTCTGTGGCAAGCCAGAAGAAAACACTACTTGGTCAGGCTGCCAGCTTCCTGATGACCCCCGCAACATATTTGCCCTGCAGACAGGTTGAGGCAGCACGGGGTTGACCAATGGCTTACACTGTTTTTCCTGTACGGTGCTCCCATGCCTGCCCACACAACAATCACTATCTACCTGGTGCACGGCATAGCCGAGCTCCAGCTCAGTCGGCTGCCGACTGCCATCAGCACCCGCCAGGGTTGACACCCCCTGGGTGGGGACATGTGGTTGGGACACGTTGCAGAGTGGAAGGAATGGGTTGGGTTTTAGGATAGCTTGCTGGATGGTAAACTCAACGAGCCAAGTGAGAGTATGATCGATCCATCCCCGTCCCACTCACATAGGCGGTCCCGCCCCGGACAGCATCATTGGAGAAGAGAGAGGCGCCATAGGAGTAGCCGGTGGGGATGTAAGCAATGCCGTGGTGTACCAGGACTGGCAAGCTGGTCAGCACCGTGGTCTCGATGCCGCCTCCCTAAGGTTTGGGGGGCGCAGGTGGGGAGGCGGCGTGGCGAACGAGGTTGTCGAGGGCGGCGGGCATGGCACCCAACAACAAGCACATGACCTTTCGAGATACAGGACTCTGCTGGGCAGAGCATGTCAGACTACCACCAAGGTTCCCTGGCCCACCTGGGTTCCGGATGAAGTGAAAATGGAAGCGCCCTTCCCAACCAGGGCCCCAGAGGCCCAGAGGCCCCCTGTGGCATCCAGGAACGCCTTGAATTGAGCGGGCATGGTGCCAAACCTGGGGCAAGGAGTGCATGGAGGATGTAGGTGTCAGGTGCAGTGCATGCACGCATGGTCTTCGCGACTGGCCTTCCTCCACTTGCACCCAGTATGCTGTGCATTCGAGCAACAGTTTACCTTGTGGGGAAGCCAAAGATGAATCCATCGTATTCGGGCAACTGAGAGGCTTCGATGATGGGGACAGAGGCATCCTTGGGTGGCGCATGTATCTTTTCAAGGACGGCTGCAGGTAGAGTTTCCGCAACCTGGAGCGACAGGAAAGGGAAGGCAAGGGTCCATGCTGTGCGATGTGTACCCGTTGGCAGCTGATCGAATTCAAACGCCCCATGCACATAAACCCCCCAAATCCCCCCGCATAATACCTGGAATAAGTCCGCCTTTACTCCTGGTACAGAGTTTGCTCCCTCCAGTACTTTCTTCGCTAGTGTCGCTATGTGGCCATATCTGAAGAATTGGTCGGGAAGGACAGCTGTTGGTAAAGTCCACAGACCCTAGTAAAGGGAGTCAGGTGAGGTTTCCCCAGACTTACGTCGAGTAGTAGATGACGGCTATGCGTGCTGCTGGAGCTTCTCCCTTGGTCGAATCGGCTCTGGTTACGGCCCCGTTTGCAGCGGGAGCGGCATCCTCTGCTGCCACCACTGGGCCGGCCTCCACAGGGCGGGCGGCTGGTGCGGCCGTCGCAGGTGCAGGCGCAACGGGTGCCGAAGGCTCAGGCGTACTGAAGCAATTACCCATGGTGATTCTGAACTCTGAGGGTGGGGATGTTGGCTCGCCTATAAATCAGAACTGAAGGATTACCTCGCCCCGTCTTTGGATCACGTCACGAACTTTGGTACCCCGAATCAGGTGTCATCACCGACTCGATGCGCCATGCACTGTTCCATCCATCAGTTTGTGTAGGAAGTGAAGCTGTAGAGTCATCGGTATTATTATTATCATTGCCCGTTCGCCCGGAATCGCGTTGACCGTATCTTCTATTCCAGCTCGCCTTGCGGCGACCAAGGACCGAGCACGAATCCCGAAACATCGATCGTCTCTCCAAACCGTCAATAATTATTACAAGATAACCTGTTAATGCTCTAATGCTTTCAAAGGATGTCCCATGGAGGTATGGTTCCCATTGCGAGATGATGGTGCGAGTGTAGTGGATCCTAGTCAAACATCCGGGCAACAACACATTGCTGCTGCAGAGGCTCTTTCCGGTTTCTCCTGCTGCCGGCCTAGGCCGCCAACTTCTTGATCACGCCAGCCACGTACTTGCCCTGGTAATGTGCGGGAAAATTGGATGCCTGAGGGCGGGTTTCTTCACCTCAGTGCGAGTGGACTCCAGTTGCACCTGTACCACGCGGGATTCTGTGGCAAGCCCTCACCTGGTGCTCAGCATACCCAAGCTCCAGCTCTGAGGGCTGACGACTGCCGTCGGCACCTGCCAGGGTGGACACACCCTGCGGAAGGAGAGGCATGACGGAGGGTCACCAAGGTGACCTGGCAGCAGGGAGGCACGCAGGGGTGAGCTTCACGCTGACCCTCGTGCCCTTCCATGAGCAATGCACTTGCTCACGTAAGCCGTGCCGCCGCGGACTGCGTCGTTGGAGAAGAGGGAGCCACCATAGGAGTAGCCAGTGGGAATGAAGACGATGCCATGGTGGACGAGGACCGGCAGGCTGGTAAGCACCGTGGTCTCGCTGCCGCCTCCCTGTGAAGTGAGGAGGGTGAAGGCCCATTGGTACCAGGTAGAGAGCCTGCAACCCGCTTCTCAACATGGACAGAAGCACCGAATGCAGCGGTGGATCACCACCCACCCTTGCCAAAAGTGTCCTTCCTACCATCCCTCGGACCCACCTGGGTGCCGGTGGAGGTGAAGATGGAGGCGCCTTTGCCAACCAGGGCCCCAGAGGCCCAGTGCCCCCCCGTGGCATCCAGGAACGCCTTGAACTGAGCAGGGGCGGTGCCAAACCTGTGTCGTCGTGTGGGTGGGGTGCCGTTTTCAAGCTGCAGCAGGAAGTCAGTGGCCAGGCAGGAGAGTGATCAAGCTAGGAGGCGAGAGCCAACCAACACCAGAGCCACCGCCCAACAAGGACCTGGTAGGGAACCCAAAGATGAAGCCGTCGAACTCGGGGAGCTTGGCCACATCAATGATGGGGACATCCGCATCCTTGGGTGGAGCATGGAGCTTGGCCAGAACCTCCTCGCTCAATGTCTCAGGCACCTGTGTGGAACAGCAGCTGCCTGAGGTGCAATCGAGGATGGAAGTTGATCCTCGTGCACTGAACCGAACCCTAGGCTTCATACCTGGTAAACCTCCGCGGTGACCCCCTCCACGGAATTTGCGCCAGCAAGAACCTTCTTGGCTAGCGTCGCGATGTGGCCATACCTGCCATACATCCGGGGTGGAGTGACGCTGATTGAAGTCACATCAATAAATGCATGTCGAAAATTCGGAGTGAACGGCACTACAAGCCTTACGTCGAGTAGTAAATGACAGCGATGCGAGCCATGTCAGTGTGCTCCTCGGGTTCAATACCAAGCTAGCCGAAGGGTGGTATTGTGTTTTACGAGCTTTGTACTTTGTTTGTGACAACGAGGGCGTGTTAGTCTGCTATATGTAGAATCGCGTCTGCCTATGAAAAAGTCATTGCGGATGAAGAAACTTTTGCTGGTGGCTTACCTAACCGGTAGGGGGCGGCCACTACCGTGACCCGTCCTCTTCTCGTTGCCCTTCAAAGCCGCATCTGTGAAGACACATGACTGGAGCTATATAGCATCATGCAAAATGAATCGCTTGCTGAGATGGAGTTTCAGGGTACAAACGCCTAGCTTCGGGCTGCCATCATGTGCCCCGATGTAGTCATGAGGAGCTTCGGTGGTTCAAAGGGGTGACATCAACGTTCATGCCCATGAGGTGGACATCACTTTGCCCTTGAAGAGCTGTCAATGTGACTGAATGATGCACAGTACGACATTTCCGTCACCACGCAACGTGATTATAGGTTTAAGCTCGTCTTTTTAATCTTGCAGGCTGCTACACACACCATATTGCTAAAGCAGGATCCATTGAATGTGGCGAAAGATAGGGCAGTGTGGTAGAGGAGCTCGCCGACTGAGTTCTGCAGACTCTGGAAGGAATCCTATGACTTATGTGGTCCGTCAATATTCTGTATCGCTTCATCCTGTCAATGGGAGTCAGAGTCAACAGACACTGCCTTTCTGCGCAAGTACTTTGTATCATGTAGCGGACTCCATGCAAATGATAAGGTTGAAGCAGGTACACAAGACGCCAGTGTACTGCACGCGCATTATGAAGCGATATGCGATCCCTCACAGCATCAAGCATCCAAAGCTGGTTGCCCGAGGGCGTCGTGTGGCTGTCAAGGGGCCCCTGGTACTCAAGAATAAGATGTGGGACTTTCCTCCAAGCCAGCATGCTTCGCGCCTAGAGTTCAAATTGAAGAGTCCAAGTTCAAAAAATTGCCGACCTCGGAATGACCAGGCATACGACATCAGCTGCTCGTGCACAGTGTACGATACGTACCTCGTCCTCTCCCTTGAACTTTCATGGCGCGCAGTGTAACACGCGACACCACAGGAGACGACCGCGATCAGCGCACTGTAATGAGGACTTCCGAGCATTACGACCCGAGCCGCAGTCGTAACTATGCAAAACGAAGGCGCCGACTGGCGGAGCTAAATTCACGGAGAATGGGGATCCTACCGAGTCTGGTGGCGACTCGGGGGATGTCGCGGCTGTCACAGACCTCGCGATGCCACCTCAGGCTGCTCTGGAGCTGCTCGCCACCAACCGGGAGATCCTCGCCTCCATGCAAAGCATGGCCACCACCCTGGAGCGACTCAGCAGATTCATGCACAACCGCTTGGACGACATCCCAAAGCTCGCAAAGATGGTCGCAAAGAATGAGCAAGCCATTCAAACGATGGCAGAAGAGTTGGTACGTTTCTTTGGCTGGTTCCTGCAAAGTGTTCCCCTGCGTCTGCAACTCACATCCAGTCCTCACCTCACAGGAAGAGGGACTGCAAAAACTGTCCGACCAGATTGCTGGGGTCAAGGTTGGTACTCTCATCCTAGCTGGGCTCCTGAGGGCGTGGGCGCAGCACATGACTGGGAGGCTACATGCTGGTGTTCTGGAGGCTGTGTGCTGGTCCCCGGGCTTCACTCTGGGGTGAGCTGGTGACACCCATGCCACGGGGGGAGGCCTGCCACCCATCTGTTCACCCGCTCGATCCTATTGCGTAGAGAGATGAGTCCTTGAGTTCTTGTGGCCTTACTGGATGAAGCTGGGACCATGTCTCACAGCAGAGGATGTCCATGAGGCTGCTTGCGCAACGCTCCTACCTCCCAACAGCACGGACATGCAGAAGGACAACCTGAAAGACCAGGTAAGGATGTCACAGCGCAGAGGTTGCACTCTCATCCTGGCAGTCGGCCTGCACCCACGTCCTGTGCAAATCACCAAAATCATTTGCAGGGATGTCAGGCAGTCTTTATGGGAGAGCGCAGAACGGTTCCTTGGGGAATACATAGAGAGACTGATGGAATGGGATGCTGTAAGGGAGGACGAGGAGGACTGCACCACAGTCGTAGTTAACAAGCGCAGGGTAACTATGCGCAATAGCAACATCAGCTATCTTCAGGATGGTGAGGCTACCCCTTCGCGCATGGGCTGAGACTGAAGCCAACACATGCCAATACCCTTGCGAGAACATTGCCAGAGCCGTGCATTCCTCTTCCCCATATTGGCAGCCTGCAGCGGCATCCACACTTCTCTAACTCTCCCTGCAATTGCAGTGCCCTATTGGAGGATCGGAGCCGATTCGGATGACGAGTATGGAGACGAACTTTACAGGAACATGCTGTGTAACAATGAGTACTTTCATCGAAACCTGGAGGGCCCAGGTTTTAAGGACTGTATCACCACCATCCCTGTGGCCTTTCTGGCCTGGATAGAACTACTGGTGAGTGGCAGCAAGAGGCAGAATGTCTTCTTCACCGAGCAGTATATCTGAGTCAAGCCCCTGATATTCTGCGCAGATTGAAGGGAGGATTGATGATCTAGCGAAAGGTGTGGAAGCCAAGTAGCGTACCTGGAGCCAGCAGGAACTCAATGATAGGATGGACGCAATCAAGGCCAGACCCAAGTGCTCCTATCTTGTGCCCTATGAGCTGCACCCTTCTTAAGTGGATACCACAAAGACGCGCACAACACCCCCCTTGGCTGCATAAAGAGGCAGGTCGTCGAACAAACTTGCTGAAGAATCTGCCACATATCTTCCTTGGGCTGCTGCTGGGGCTTGCTGGATCAGCAGGAGGCGAATCTAGACCTGCCATGAGGCAGCCCATGCCCAACTACCAGTGGATTCACTCCGCCCTATCATTATTATTATAAATTGAGTTTGCCTGCGTTTTTAATCGCTCTGTACCAAGGTACACGGGATTGTTTCTGCTGTTCGGAGCTGAGGAGGGCAGCGAGCCACATGAGATGTCCCGAGCATACAAGCATCAACAACCAGATTTAACTTCCCAACATATTTTGAGTCAGTCCACGTCCATTCGGGGCTTCCTTCATCCACCTTCTTTTGAACCCATCCATAAGGCGCATGCCCAGCATGAATCCAGACAGAACACCACATACTCGCACCAGTTCTTGTTGATAGAGCTGTTGAAAGGTTCCGCTTACCAACCAAATGTCTGTCCAACCAGTGTTATAACCTAGTCTCAAGGAGGCATCTTTACCCATTTTCCGATGAGAGCCGCGCTCCTGTTTGTATATGGTAGAGTATTGTCGCGGTGCAGCTCGCAAAGGTGTGCAGCACTCGATGCATGGCTGATAGATCTTCAGGGAAGAGAGACAACCTCTGCAGGCAGTGCTGTAAGAGATACAAGTGACCATTGACCGACTCGTTCCAGCTCAGAAGGCCTATGTTTGCGCTACATGCGCTCAATGCCCTGCAGATGGGCTGCGTGCGGTCTGCATCCTGCCTTACCATCACCACATTCAATCCCTTAGCTCAGTGCTTCATTATCCTCTTCGACCGCTTACAAGCCAAGCACTTGCTATCCTTCAGGAGAGCCCAGTCATCGGGCTGGCAGGCAGCAAACCAACTATGCATTGTCAGGAATCCTAGCATTCACTCCAGCTTGCCTACCAAGTAGAAGAAAGGAATTGATGGTGGGCATCCTTGAGAATCGACCCTGTACACCCGAGACCCCCTGAGTCGACCCACCGCACTACGCACCCGTGCCGGTGATCATACGGTAGTAACCGCGTGCCAGGAGGAAGGCACCGACGGCACCGACACTCAGAGGGATGACGACGCTGGTCAGCCTGTCAGCCTTGCCTGCACGCACACAGCGGGAACGTATGTGTTCAGTATGACTACCAGCACGACTATGAGGCGTCTGAAAGACTTGAAGTCTAACTCACCCCTGAGGTGGATGTAGGGAGACCCGCCAGCCCTCTGGTAGTACTTCTGGAGCTCGGCGATCCTCGCGGGGTCCACCATCTTGTCTGGAAGTGGCACTTGAGGCTGAGCGAGGGGTAATGGAACACGAGAGACTCGGCAGAGGGCAGACGGACACGGGTTTTCTCAGGTACATCGACATTAGGGGCACGTCGGAGAGCAGCTGTCGCAGCACGCTCAGCACACCCCGGCCCGGTCCATGCATCGTAGATGGATGTTCGTCATGCACGGCAAGAGTGGTCGATGCGACATTGACTACTCAAAATGCAGCATTGAGTCTTCCATCGTGATGTCGGGGGGTGGGACAGGACCCTGCCCCTCCTCACATGCTTATGTGGGCGACATCACTGCCCTGTGTGCGGTGCATGCCACCCCCTACCTCCTGGTGGCCTCGGGCTCCACCGTACGAGTCTTGCACATGTACAATGGTGCTGACATCAGCAGCTGCATCGCCGTGCCAGACGCCATTCGAGTGCAGGGCCTGCGCGTGTGTCCCTTCGCCGTGCCGGGCGCCGACCGAGTGGTGCTGGCGCATGGCGACCGCCTCGCCTCCCTCCTCTCCCTGGACACACAGAGCGGCTGCATGAGTCTGATCGTCACCCTGCCGCGATTGCGGCATTGGATCCTGGCCGCCTCCCTATGGGCTGCGTCCCCCGCCACCCTGCACATCGTCCTGGGGCTGGCTAATAACAGCCTGACATGCTTTACATGCTCCCCAGAGCGGGACTGGAGGCCCGACCTGGCTTGGCAGGTGGATGGGCAGGAGCGCTCCCTCCTCTACTCCATGGCCATCCACTTGGACTGGGACCGGGAAGGCTTTGGTGGGGCGAGTGACGGCACGCGGCCTGCACCCAACCAGGTGAGTTCCTGCTGCGCAAGGAGATTCGTATCGGGCCCCGGTCGGACAACGGCGAGGGGTGTCGGCTGCACACAGGAAGCCTGGGGCCGCGATGTGCAGCCCCCCCTGATGCGCCTGCCGGGACATGCTCCAACCCTCCCTCCCCGCGTCTGGCGCACGCAACCCATGGATCACCCCCCCTGCACCCCTCCAGAGCACCAAGGCCCCTCCCCGCGTCTGGGTGGCGGGCGGCACGATCTTCCTGGACGTGGTGGTCTGGGAGGCGCGCCCGGGGTCGAACCCTGCCGGGCCCACCCGCCTGCGGCTGAAGGGTCACGAAGGCTCCATACACCGCGTCTGCTGGGCGCCCTGCGGCGCCCAGCTGGCCTCCGCCTCCGACGACCGTACCCTGCGCATCTGGGACGTGTCGGGCTTGGTGCGGGGCCTGTCAGGCGCCTGCGAGGACGTGGCGCCCCGCCTGGCACTCTACGGCCACGCCGCACGGCTGTGGGACGCCTGCTTCGTCCCCGGGGTCCCCGCGCTGGTCAGCGTGGCCGAGGACTGCACGGCGCGGTTGTGGAGCCTGGAGGACGGGGCGTCCCTGGGGATCATACGGGTGAGGAGGGGGGGGGAGGATGGTGTGGCTGGGACTGTACCGCCATCAGAACCGGATCATGCACACCCACGCAGCATCGCAGGGAATGCGGATGGGCCACGGCCAGTGCGCGGGGCGCACTTGGCATTGCCGATGCTCCTGTGTCACGGGTCTTGGGCTGCCTGGGACGACGCGTGGGGCCCTTTGCGCCCGGATTCAACCCTGCTGCAGCCCTTGTCTGCTTCACCATCTCGTCCACCGAGTGCCAGGTTCGCAGAGGCACCCACTTCCCTCTCCCAAACCCCATCCTTCAGGGCCACACCGGGCGCGGCATCTGGCAGTGCGCCGCCGCCTGCGAGGGGAAGGTGCTGATCACGGGGGGCGCTGACGGCGCGGTGCACTCCTGGCTGCTGTCCGACTGGGTGCATGGGCCCCGCAGCGCAAGCTGGAAAGCGCGGCACGCCGATGGCCCGCCTCGTCAGGAAACGGAGGTCTGCCGCCTGCCCGACCCGGGCACCTCCGACCCGGGGTCTGCCTGGGCTGCCCCGGCTGATGCAACCCCCACGGGGCCGGGCGTGGCAGACAGCCGCGGCGAGTACGTGCGGTGCCTGGCGCCGGCGGGCGGCGGCGCGCTGGTCGTCGCCACCAACCGCGGCCGGGTGTGGGCGCTGCTCGACGCCGCTGGCCCCGTCTCCGAGTGGCGGCAGCTGTGGGCCAGCCCGCGGGTCTCGCCCCCCATCCACCTGCAGGCCGCCTGCTCGGGCGGCCTGCTGGCGCTGACGGAGCTCAGCGGGCGCGTCGTCGTGCTGCGTCGTGATGGAGCATGCCTCCGTGCCGACTCGGGCCCCGCACAAGCCTGCGTCCTGGCCGACTGGGCGCCCGGCCCGGACGACGCGCCGGCCCTGGGCGCCTTCTGGGGCCCGGCCCTCGACGCCGGGCGGCGCTGCCTCTTCACCACCGACGCCGGCGGCGTGACGGTGGCGTGGGCCATTCCTGTTTTGGCCGCCACGCCGCCGCCCGCCTGCCTCGCGCGGCTGGCGTCGCCCTTCCGGCAGCGGGTGACCGCGCTGGGGTCCGCCACTGCCCAGAGAGGCGCCGTGGGCAGCCTGCTGACGGTCGTCGCCGGGGACAAGGACGGCGCGGGCGTGGCGTGGGAGGTGCCGCTGGGGGAAGATCGGCCCTGTGAGCCTGCCCCGCTGGCGGCGCGCCGGCACCTGCACGCCGGGGGCCCAATGCGGATCGCGCGCGTGCTGCCGGGTGGCCGGGTGCTGACGGCGGGCAACGACGGCTGCGCGCGGGAGTGGGCCATGGGCGAGGGAGGCCTGCATGTCCTCAGGCGAGGCGCTGGTGTGATGGAAGGGGCTGGGCCGGTTGTGGGGTGGGCATGGTGAAAGTCATGCAGATTTTGGGGGGGGGATTGCCGCCATGTGCATGGCCAAGCGCTGTATTCTCACAAAGTTGCGGTCATCCTGTGACAACGTGCATGCTGACCACGCCTGGTGTGCATTCGAGCTTCCCATCCCTCACCCGTTTTGCACTGCCCACCCCTGACCACAGGACGGAGGCTCTGGGGGTGGGATCCACCATCGAGTGCGTGCCCGCGGCAATGCAGGGCCCGACTGGGGGAAGCACAGCGAAGGACCCTGAGACGGCCTGGCCCTGCGACGCGCCCGGCCCGGGGCAGCGGCTGGCGGCGGGGTTCCAGATGGACGAGTTCGTCGTCAGGGACGCCGACGCTGGCGTGGAGGTCGCGCGGGTGGGTATGCTGCACAGAGATGGCATTTGAATGCAGGGTTTATATTGCTGACACGCTTGACCTCGGGTTCTGGTGGGAGCCTGTAGGATTTCAGCGTCCTTCGCTCAGCCATCCTCCAACCCCCTCTCCACCCCCCCTTGCCCAGCGCAGATTCCCTGCGGCGGCTGGCGGCGGCCCTGCTGCTTCTGGGCGGAGTCGGCGGACCGCATGGACTTCATGCACGCCTCCGGCCGCCAGATCACGCGGCAGCGGCGTCGGCCGGGCGCGGCGCGGCCGCTGCGAACGCTGCGCGCCGCCTGGCACGGCATGGAGGCCAACGCGGTGCGTCTGGTGGCCGAGCGCGGGGTGGGGGGCGCGGCGCGGCGCCTGCGCTGCATCACGGCCGGCGAGGACGGCGCGCTGCGAACGCTGGACTTCGGGCCGGGCGACAGGGCGAATGCGGAGCCATTTCGTGGGCCCAGCGCGCGCAGCGTGGACGGCGCGGCGGTGCGCGCGCTGGCCCTTGCCCCCCGTGCGAACCTGCTCCTGGCCGGCGGCGCCAAGGAGGCGCTGGCGGCCTGGCGCCTGGCAGGGAATGCCTTCGAGGCGGCGGCGCCCCCGCCCGCGGCCAGGAGGCCGCACCGGGCGCGGGACGGCGCCGCCGCCCTGCTGCGCGCCGACCTGCGCATCCTGTCGCTCTGCACGCTGGAGACCCCGGGCCTGGCGCTGGCGCTGGCGGCGCTGGCGGACGGCTCGCTGCGTGCGCTGGCGCTGGCGACTGGGGGCGATAACCCTCGCGCCCCGCGCCACGTAGCGGACCTGGCGGGCGGCGGCGGCGTTGCGCTGTGCTGCGCTGGGCTGGCCCCCCCGGACGCCGGCGTGCGGGTTGTGGCGGCGGGGGCCAGCGACGGCAGCCTGGCCTTCTGGGACTTGAGCAGCCTGGCGCGCGACCTCGCTGCGCGAGGCGGTGCTGCCGACGGGGCCGAGGAAAGCGCGGCGCTCGTCACGCTGGCCCCGGCGCTGCGGCTGGAGGGGGTGCACCAGTCTGGGGTCAACTCGGTGTCCCTCGTCTGGCTGGAAGGTGCGCGAGGTGGGTGGCTGCAGGCCGTCTGCTGCGTGGTCTGCTCATGTTTCACCTGGGGTCTTCACCGGCTGTGGACTTGGGGGTCAGGCTGCATGCGTCCCTGCCCCCGGCCGCCGTGACCTTCACCCCCGCCCGACCGGCTGTCAACCACCTGGGCAGATTTGGGCCAGCTCCTGGCACTCACGGGCGGCGACGACCAGGCGCTGCACCTCCAGGCCCTCCGGCCGCCCGGCGCCCCGCCCGGCCCGGGCCCACGCTGGCGAGCCGCCGGCGCCCTGCGCGTGCCCAACGCCCACGGCTCGGCGGTGCGTGGTGTCTGGACCGACGGCGGGGTGGGCGTGTCGGTGGGCCTGGACCAGCGGCTGCGCACCTGGGCGCTGGACTGGGGGCGCGGGGGGGCGGCGGGGCGCGGGGGCCGCGCGGGGGGCGCGGGTGTCCACGGCCATGCGGGGTCGGGCGGGCGCCCGGGGCGCGGAGGCATGCCCCAGGGCCGCACGCCCATGCTGTGCGCGCTGGGCAGCGTGCCCACCCAGGTCCTGGAGCCGGCGGCGCTGGATGTGCTGGGCCTTGGCGCCGGCGAGCTGGCGGTCGCGGTGGCGGGCAGGGGCCTGGAGCTGCTGACGTGGCGGCCCGCCTGAGGGGTCGTAGGCCCTCCTTCCCTCTGTGATGGTGGGCTCACGGCGCCGCTCACCCAGGGGTGCGACACCCCTTGCCCACCCAGTCGCAGATCCCTGCTCGCCCGCTTGACGACCCCAGGTGACTCCCAAGGTGCCCCACGACACACGGTGGGACGCAGCACAGAAGTAAAGGGGAGAACAAGGCGGGGTTTGAGTCAGGCAGAGACGACCTCGGGGCAGGCAGGAGGGGGTAAGACGGGCATGCGGGAAGGCCCCAGGTGGGTGGGGACGCCCTGGGTATGGTGCCGCAAAGTACAAAGGGCCGGGCGGGCCCGCACCTCATACCACCCACGGGCCTGCCGCAGAAAAATGGACTGGCGGATCTCTCGCTGGCGCAAGGGCACATTGCAGTGCAGTGCAGCCGGGGAGCACCCCGAAAGGGGTCAGTAGAGGCCCTTGGCACCCGCGTCAAAGGTCGTCACTGCGGCGGGGCCGTTCTCGGACGTCACCAGGCTCACGATCTTGTCGGCAGACAGCAGCCCCTCTGTCCGCAGGGCAGGCTTGGAGGTGTCGGTGGGGACGATGATGACGGTGGGCAGGCCCATGATCTGGCGTGGGATGGGGAATACGAGAGGGAGTGTGGGCATGTTGGGTGAATGCAGCGATCCAGCACGAGAGTGAGTGTGAACAGTGCCGCTGATGCGTTTCTCTCGCCCAGCGTCATGCAGAGGCCATGTTGAGAGCTGGAGGGTGGGAGTCGGGCCCCAAACCCCTCACCCCAATGGCTAGACTCAGGCACTTGCTCACCGACCACACATTCCCACCTGCAGCTGGTTGCTGATGTCAGGGTTCTCGTCTGTGTCAATCTTGAGGATCCGCACACTGTCCCCTAGCCGCTCTGCCACCTGGGAACATGAAAGGGGCACGCAGAGGGCCGTGCTTGTCTTAACATTGTGAAAAAGATCAACAGTGCACATTCGTGCCGGCCAATCCACATACGATCATGGGTGTCGCTTGTGTGGTTCTGTGGGTTCAGGGATCAAACCCCTCCCACCCCATTTCCCTGCACCCTTCACCCCCAGAACATACCTTGACGAGCTCCTTGGACTGGAGGACGCAGGGTCCGCACCAGGTGGCATAAAAGTCGATGATGAGCGGTTTGGCCCTGCTCTGCACCGCATCCTCCAGCTCCCTGGCGCTCACCTCCTGAATCTGGAGGCGTTTGGAAAAACAAAGGATGCTATGCTTGCCAACCAGGGGCGCTTAGGTCTCACGGTGGTGCCAAACACATGTACCAACCCTGTCGCGACATGTTGCACCACAACGAGGCGTGGCCGCTCACCACATCGCTCGCCGCAGCCAGCACGGCGAGAGGCCGGCGATGCTGTCTTTGTAACCACGGAAGAGATTGGGGCCGTGTATGACGGGAGAGGAGGGGCTGGGAGGAGGGCACCGTGCCACGGCCGGGTCCCGGACCGGGAAGATATTGCCTGCTCCCAGTTACGAGGGACGCGCAAGCCCTCATACTACTAGATGCTTTTCGGCTGGAGAATAAATGTTTTAATTCTGTGACCGCTACCTCCTCGGGGGTGCATGTCTGTGCTCGCTCGGCGTCGGGGCAGATTGCCAGCACGCCTGGGCGCGGGCGCACGGTGACAACCGGATTCCGAACCAGGAGCGTGACCAGCATTCCCCAGACGGTCTTTAAATATAAGCGATTAGAAAGGAACTGCCGCATGAGACACTACTTTTTGCGTATCACGATCCAAAAATGAGGATTCAAACGGGAGCCAGGGGATGTTCTGAGCATACAAGGTATCTTCGTACATAACGCCTCATGCTATTGATGTCCCCCCTGTTTGGGAGGGATGGCGGGACACCACCAGCCCACCAAACTGGCCAGTCAGCGTCCCTGGCCCTGCCAGGCGCAGCTTACGCTGGCGCACGCCACGCGTCGTCAGCACCTCATACGCAGCAGGGAGGATGGAAAGCACCACGATCGCCAGCATGACCAGGGAGAAGTTGTTCCGCACAAGGGGCACGTTTCCAAAGACGTACCCCCCACCTGTGGGATTGGAGTTTTGATGCAAGTGGTTTGAGCCAGAGGTGAGAGGCCAGGGTGTGTGCTAGATTTGGTGGATAGAACCTCCTCGCATGCTAGAGGTGGACTGAGAGGAGCGTGAGGCAATTTGGACCACGCCAAACCCCTCCCACATGGCCACCATTTTATCAAGAAGGCTGCGTATGCAATTCCCAAATCTCCACCCTCCCACGCACCGCAGCACAGGCAGGTCCAGAGGGCAGCTCCCAGGACGTTGAAGTAAGCAAAGGCAGACCCTGGCATGGCGCTCATCCCCGCTACGAATGGGGCAAACGTTCGAACAATGGGGAGGAAACGGCCCAGCACCACTGCAGAAGCGTGGTTGATGGGGATGAAAGTCATCAGGGAGGCGAGATGTGGGGTGGGATAGCATTGCCACGAGCCGCAGGCCCTCCTTCATGGAAGCGCAGGTAGGCAGGAGCACCTGGCGAATTTCCAGCCCCTTCACCTGCTCTTCCGCCGTGCTTGGCAAAGAAGTGCTGTGTCTTCACGAGGTGCTCCTTCTTTACCAGCCTGGACTGCTGCACATGAGCGCCCAGGTACTTTCCAGCTGCACCAGGCAACAAGAAGCGGGAAGACATCAAGGCAGGTAGCAAACAGCAAGCGCCTGACAGGCACACACATACCGTATCCACCCAATTTCTACGCCCCTCACATATCCCTTTGCCCCTGCAGCTATATCTGCTTTACTCCGAAATCCCACCTGTGTAACTCACAAGGTCACCCAGCACAGCAGCTGCCATGTAGGTGAGAAGTAGAAGGTAGATGTTCAGTTTGTCGCTCGCTGCCAGTGCGCCCGTGGCAAAGAGGAGGGAGTCGCCTGTGCGCAGCGAGGGATGGCAGGTGGCAGTGAGACGCTGGAGCTGCTGGCACTCTGACAACGTTCAAGCAAGTGACATGATACGGTGCCTCGCCAACAATGCCGCTCCCCACACCTGGCAGGAAAGGGGCTATCACAAGTCCCGTCTCGGCAAACACGATCGCAAAGAGGATGGTGTAGCTGGCACGTCCATGGATTGCTACCAATTCTCCCAAGTGGACGTCCAAGTGGAGCAGATAACCAAGCAGACCCCTGAGCCCTGACACCACTGCAAGGTTTCAGGGCGAATTCATGTGCCTGAGAGCGGGTTTTGAGCTTTCTAAAAGAGGATTATGTGTGCTCTGAACTCAATGACTTGCTTGGTTCAAATCAGTGCAGCACACGACTCGACCAGCCAGCAGCCACAAGGCTGCAAGTGTGGCCCAGTGCAAGATACTTACCAGCAGAGGAAACTTCTGGTGATGCGGAATTGGCCACATCTTGAGCTTGGGCAGGACAATTGAAGTAGGGCAGAAGGAGGATGGCACTTATGAGGAGGCTTGGCAATCGGTGTGAGGCTGGACGCTGCCAGGTACTTGAGTGCAGACGGTAGACAACTTCCTCGTTGCTCGACGCAAAGGACACAGAATTGGTGGATGGCATATCGCTGAGATATTCTACAGTTGAGTCATGCTCGGGACTGCAATCAGGCGACCGAGATTCTGAACGACAGCGGGTTTGAGGGGCCTCTCCCGAGCAGCTATATCTGCGCTGCATTCTTGGCGTTAGGTGCGATGTGAACTCCCTTATTCGTTGTTCAATGCCTCGTTGGCTACTCGGAGCATTCTTTGCGGATCGAGGGGAATCGCCTGGAGGTCCTCACGGCTGTGCGAGAGTATCGGTCATCAGTTACGTGTCCTGTCGAGCCGGCTGCCCGACCGGAAGCTGGTGCCAAAAGCAGCACACTGCCTCCATGCCAGCCTTGCATACATCTTGCCTGAACCCGCAAGGGGTGCCCAGATCACTCCACAGGGACACGTTCCAGACGCTCGTATCTTCGCAGACGCAGTCCAAGACATTGAAGCATTGGACAGTGGGCGCCTTCTGTCCTCCCCTCTCCATTCCTTGCATCTGCCCCGAGAGAAGCTGCACCACCTGTCTCATGAGTCAGGAGGTATAATGTACATCAGAGGGTTGCACGCAGCGAATTATCATAGTTGGTTGAGTTGGCGTTGTGGGGCTTGGGAGCAACTCATTGAGGGACTGTGTGCTGCTGCGCTGGAGGGGCCCCTACAAGGGCCGAGACCAGGTGTGGCCTGGCCACCAGGGTTTGTACCAAGCCCGCTAGCTGCTGCCGCTCCGCTGACCCCTGGTCACCGAATAATGCGCGCACTGGCCATGTAAAATCTTCAGGACGAGTCAAGCTTGCTCGCTCCGATGGAGCACAGGCCACGCCGCGCCTCACTCCGACTTGTTGTCGGCGTCGCTGCCCTTCCCTCCGTCGATGGCCGTCGGCGGCGGGTCCCCCGGGGCGAGGGGTCCGCGCTCCTCGTCCCCCACGGGCATGAAGCGCTTCCAGAGCCAGTGGGTGTAGAAGACGGCCTGCAGGCGCTCCACGGGCACGTGGGAGGTCTCCGGCACCAGGAAGATGGTGTAGAGGAGGAGCAGCCCCGCCACGCCGGCGGAGAAGAGGTAGAGCCCCCACTTCATGGCGCAGAGCATGAGGAGGAAGGTGTAGGTGGACACCGTCCCCCAGGTGGCGGTGAGGAGGGTGATGAGCACCCAGACCACGGGCCGGATCTCCAGGGGCGGGAACTCGCCCATGAACACCGTCACCGTGGTGTTCTGGGTGCCCATGAAGGCCAGCTCGTAGACGACCATGGTGACCAGGATGCCAATGCCCTGCGCGTTGGTGGCCACCGCCCCGGGGACGTCGGCCAGGAACTGGTTGAACAGGATGGCGGAGGTGACCTGGGCTGCGATCATGACGCCGCAGCCCCAGAAGAGGACCGACCGGCGCTTGAAGCGGTCCAGGAGGAGCATGCCCATGAGCACGCCCGCGATCTTGGAGCAGCCGATGACCACGGCATTGATGAGCGCGGTGCTGTGCCCAAACCCCAGGATGGTGAAGACGTTGGGAGCATAGAAGGTGGCGGCCGAGTTCCCGCTCCACCAGTTGAAGGTGACGCCCAGGAGGACGATGACCAGGGGGGGGACATAGCGCCGCTGCGTCAGCACGGCGTGCCAGGCGGCGCGCAGCGTGGGTGCCCGCCCCGCCGCCCAGGAGATGTCGTCCAGCTCGGCGCCGACGTCCTCGCGGCCGCGCAGGCGGCGCAGCGCGCGCAGCGCGTCCTCGCGCCGTCCCAGGCTGTTCAGCGCCGAGGGCGACTCCGGCATGAACAGCGACCCGGCCAGCAGGATGCCGGCGGGGACCATGACCAGGCCCAGCGCCCACTGCCAGTTGTTCCCCAGGTCGCGCACGCCGTAGTTGATGACCTGGGCCACGAAAACGCCAAAGCCGCCGAAGAAGATGGTGCCGGAGATGAACTTGCCGCGCAGCTGGGCCGGCGCGATCTCCGCCAGGTAGATGGCCGACACGTGCTCGTTGAAGCCGTCGCCGAAGCCGAGCAAGACACGGCCCGCCAGGATTGCGGCGCGGTTGGGCGCGGTCACCTGCACCACCGCGGCGACGATGGTCAGCACCGCGCAGCAGCGCAGGGAGGACAGCCGCCCGTACCATCGGCTGGTGAAGGAGGAGGCGATGGCCCCAACCAGCACCCCGGGGTAGAACAGCGCAGTGTATAGGTTGAGCGTATCGTTGGCGTACTTGCAGTAGGGCGTCACCGTCGGGCTGGTGGTGGTTGTCAGCAGTTCGGGGTAGAACTTCTCCAGGAAAGTGGTGGAGCTGAACACGCCGCCGGTGATGCCGGAGTCATACCTGGTGAGTATGTTGTGTTTGTGGTGGGGTTGGGGGAGGTTCTGGGGAAAGGGATTGTGTGTAGGTGTGTAGAGTGCACAAGGTGGCGCGGGCAGTACTGCAACTGAGAGAGCGCCTGTCCCCTTCACTGGAATGTTGTGCTAGAAACCGCGCAGCAGGGGCCCCCCCCCAAAAAACTCACCCCCCAGCGCCTCACCCGCCAATGATGTGGAGGAGGGAGCCCAGGAACCCGCTGTACAGGAGCGTCCATGTCAGTCTGCGGCGGAGAGAGATTTGTCGGAACAGGGGTCCACCAGGGACGTGGTGGGGAAATGGAGGGTAGATCTCCCAGGCCACAACCCACAATGCTGCATGTGCCTCGTCCCATGCAGAGCCGGGTGCCTTCCCCCCCTCGATGCAAGCCGCGCCGCTTGCCTGTAATTGTAGCCGGCGGGTTCCAAGCCCCTCGGCGCGAGGTTCTCGGCCACCAGGACCCCCATGCCGGAAGATGACGGGCTTTGTCCAGCCAAGAGCGGTTGGACAGAGGTGATGGAGAGAGCATCTGGAGCCGTCCTGCCGCTCCCAGGCATCTATCAAAGATCTCTAGGTTTCTTTTAGCAATGCATTTGCTGGCAAAACGATCACGCGGACCTGCCCCGCGACTACCCCGCAGGTCAGGTCCATGATCTTGGTCCGCTCGAGACCAGCTTGCTCGGCATCTTCCGTCTTGAAGGTTCCCATTAATGTCGTTATGAAGCGCCGCAGGACAGTCAGACAGTCGGGTACCAGCAAAGGGGGTCCCGGATCTGCAACCCTGCTCCGAAGCTCCGCCCGTGTCTAGGACGCACCTGGGATGCCACCGTCCAAGCCGGTGTTTTCCTGGTTACAGGACACTTCCTCGCAGTAATACCCCAAATCTTTGCAACGGATATAATACTTGGATGGCTGGAAGCTGACGCCTCCGCTAAGGCAGCTTAAATCCTGCGAAGCTCTAAGCACACCATGCAGTCAGTGCCCTCCCAACATGAGGCCCTCGAGAGAAATTGATGGTGAATAACATCTGGAAAGAGCTGCCTCCGCCTGCAAAATACCCAGGGACAGACTCATGTCATTCCCGGCCATACTTCACCGGCGGCACTCACCAGTGATGCGCTGCGCGGCATTATGGGCCCCTCTCAATTTACATGCAAGGGGTACATCAGACACCAACTCCGTGTGCGTTCACATGGGGCCACGGCGCAGGGAATTGTCAGTGCTTTGAATCTTACACAATCTTCGTCTCACGCACGCTAGCTTCCCCGATCGTTATGCTTAGGGGTAACGCATCGCCTCTGCACACACACATATATGCATGGGTAAAGATCATGCTTGATTCTGACAGACTGTTGGATGTGGTTGGAAGGTTGCTCGAACTTCCAACCACCTCCGCGTCAGACCGATGGGATTCGCTCCCAAGCCTCTCGGAAACATCAGGTAGGTCAGGTAGCTTCATGTGCCTGCTTCGTGCAGGCCCCCCGACAATTCCTCGTCTGCCACTATATACGACCGAACAGATGTTTGGGGCATCAGATCGCCCTCCAAACTCGCGAGTTTATCAGCTTTTCAACCTCCCAAGGCTGTCGGGAGGACGAAAGGCCTCGTCTTCCGGAGGGCCGATTCGACAAGAAGCTAGAGTGTGGCCGGGAATCAACCCATAGTCCATCCCTGAAATGGCTCAAATGGCCCCCGACATGATAGAGGACGAGTGTTCCAAGGCCGTCCATCACTTGCATGAGCTTACTGCGGCGAAGCGACACTTGTGGACAAATGAGAGCGTGGCTGTGACGGATAGCCTGGAGCAGGTGAGAGGTCGGCCCATGCGCATGCAGAAGTCCCACCTCCGGGGCCATGATCACTTCATGGCATCACGAATGGTCCAGGCTCGCCGATGCTCCGTGAGACTGCCGCGCTGTGGATTGTGCTCTCGACTCGGAGTCGCCTGAATGTAACCCCTCCCGAGGAGGATCCCCTCGACGGCGCAAAGGGTCATCCCTGGCCGCCAACCCCTCCCCCCCCCACCGCCCCTCATGCAGGAGCTCGACGCAGCCCTGGCCCTCTTCGCTGCCCTACTCGAGCATCTTGCTCCAGGGAGACCCCTTGCCCCGGAGCTGAGCCTGGGCATCAGGGACTCCTGGCGCGCCCTGGTGGACCTGACATACTTCCAGCTGCACACCCGCCGTGACGACCTACTGCAGAGCCTCTTCTCCCCAAAGCACCTCGCCCCCTCAGCCGTCCATCTCCTGCGCGTGCTGTCGCATGCGGACGGCCTGATGCTCACCGCCCTGGCTGAGTTGGATGTGGCAAGGATGAGGACGCTATTCCAGGCTACCCAGGTGAGGCCCCCCCCGCCTCTGCACTTACGAAACACAGACCGCCTGCCAGACCATCGGCCTACTGAGCTCACCAGCTGTGCTGGCTTCTTGTCTCGCTTGCATTGCCTCTGCAAGCTTTGTGGCGTCGCCTCACCTCATTTCTCCCCAGCATCTCCCCCCCCCTCTTTCCCTTCTCTATACAGGCCCAGCTGACTCAGCTCCGCGCCGACTACCTCTGCCGCACCCAGATGCAGGCCATCGTCAGGGCCACCGCGGTCCAGTTTGCACAGGGCAACGCCAAGGATCCGCAGCTATACTGCGCGGTACGCAGCGTGCGCGCCCAGCATGCCCCCCGCGGCGACCCCACGTGTGCCACCTTCATGGTGCAGTGAAGTTTCCCTGCAGTTTTCCTTCTTTCCAAGGACCCCCTCCCCTTCAGCGTTGATCTCCTTGCAGTGTCACTCCCACTCATCACATAGGTATCAGAACGCAGGTTGCAGACTTTATTTGGGATGGGTCGCGTTCCCCCCTTTCATACCCTCCCCTCTATCGATGTACCCTTTGTCTGGTTGAAGGTGCCCGTTCAGCGGGAAGTTTCCCTTCTGCCAGAGCCCCTAGGCCTGAGCCTTCCCACCTACCCCCCTTCATGACTTCACCATCCCACCCCGGGATCCAATAGAAGATCCTGCTTCCTCTTTCTAATATTGCATGGCAGGCGTGTGCCTGGCCGGAGCACAAACCCCAAGCGAGTCTGTAATAGGATAGATCCAGGTGGCATGATCGTCTTGGCAAGGCATCAGGGGCACTGCTGGGATGGTGCCAAAGAGGCTTGCGGTCTCAGTACACGGCCCTGAGGCCAGGTTTCAGATTTATTCGATGGCACCCCACAGCTTCCTCCCAGGGTGTTCAGCAGGCCCCATGCCTGGGATCAGGGCTCCGACGCAAAGGGCATGAACACGGCCGGCCCTTCCACCGTGGTGAACACCGTCTCCCGGACGTGCGTCAGTCCAGGCGCCGTCCACTCCGCACCTGCCAGGCGCATGGTCCATGCGTCGCAGGCGGCCGCGATGCGCGCCGCGGCGTCGGCGTCCACCCCCTCCCCGCCCAGAACCCGGCCCAGGCTGCAGTGCACGATGGTACTCTGACGCGGCGGCGCACCGGGGAATGCCCGACGCAGCCGCCGGCGCAGCGCGGCCAGGCCGCCGCTCACGTCCACACTGCACAGCAGCAGCGTGCCGGAGTCGGCCAGCAGCAGGCGCTGGGCGCGCAGGCGGGGCGGCGGCTCGGCGGCCGCGGCGGCGGCCATGGCGCGCAGCTCGCGGGCCAGGGCCGCCGGCGCCGGCGCCGCCCAGTCGGCGGGCGGGGCGTCGCCAGACGGCGGTGCCCAGCCGGGGTCAAAGGGGTCTGGGCGCAGGGTGTGGGGCTGGCTGGTCATGAATACGGTGACATGATAGTGTGAGGGCTCGTTCAGGTGCAGCAGGTAGCCTGGTGGGTGGGAATATTTGGGGTGTTGGGAGGTGGCTGGAGATGATGGGGGAGTCTGATTCCTGCGACACTGGCCATGAAACCTCCCGGCACCTGGGTCGCGGATCAGGCCCAGGAGCCTGATGCCCCAAGTCAGGGGATCCCTCAATCAGAGAGTGCACCCGCCCACCCTCACCAGGCGGAATATGGCGGGCAATGTCCAGCGCCGCCTGGTGGGCGAGGCTCGCCAGCGTGGGATTGCACTTCTGCATGAAGAGCACGCCCAGCCGCACAGCGGCCTCCGGCAGCGGGGAGGGGAAGCGGGCGTACTCCAGAGGCCTGGGTACTGTGCCTGTGACCGGAGTGCGATGAAAACGAGCTGAAGGAGACGGGGAACAGGTGTAGGGAGGAGAATGCTGCGTGCGTTTGAAGGTTTCGCATACTATGGACGACATACAACCATTGGACCACACTGGTGGACTGAAGGGTGACGAGAAGGCACTCAGCTGGCTGCCGGGGGATCTGCCATACATCTCTGTCACAAATCCTGCAAGACTCCACCGCCAGTCACCTCAACCGCCTGGCTCCTCACCCTGGGAGAGGTCAAAGTACTGGCGGGTGGCCTGCACGGCCTCGATGTTGAGGCCATGCTGCAGGAAATTGGCAGCCATGGCGTCGTAGCAGGCCGCCAGCTGGGCGGGGTCCGCCTGCTGATCATCCGACACGACCACCTTGGCGTTCAGGCTGGCAGTCATGTCTGGGATGGTGACCGAGCTGGCCCCAGGCTGGATGCTGGCCGGAGTGTTGTCGGCCATGACGGACGCCGATGCTCTATTCAGATGAATTCACGAGATGATCTGGTGGAAGTGTCCAACTCCGATAAACTTGCAGCGGAGGGCCCCGGCGCGGCATGCGATCATCTCCTGATCAGGGTTCGGTGGGTGCCCGCCAACTCGCCCATCGATCGGGGTTCCCTGGCAAGTGTGCAGGTACCTCCTTTGGTTATGACTCGTTGTAAACCGTGATCAATGATTTGAGACGCCCGGGGCACATATACGAGGCCCTTTCCTGCTCGGGCACAGGTAGGTGGTTGCGATGCTGGTGGCGAGCGCGCGCGAGAGGCCCTGTGATCTGAGAGGGTCCAATGCTGGACCAGCTTTACTTGACACGGACTGCATACGTTGAGCTGATTTTAGGCATCAGGAAGTACGAGCGTGAATGATGAAGGAAAGAGCAATGGAATTTAGGTTGATGCAGCGTCATTACTTTGCGGCTGGTTGGCAGCATAGGTCGCCCATGTCCGGGCCACCGCTCCCTCCAGCCGGTCTAGCATCGCCTCCAGGCTGGCTCGAGTCTTCAGCGGCAGAGCGCCCCCGCCTGCGCCGCCGCCGCTCACCAGCTCCCTCAGCCTGCGGCTCAGCGAGTCCAGGTCTCGGATGGGCGGCTCCTGCGCCCGGCCCTCCCGGTGCACCATGCTGTGCTGGCCGACCAGCGCGCACAGCGCGCCCAGCATGGCCCGCAGCGCCCGTCCGGCATCCAGGCCCCCATGTGCGCTGCCGAGGCAGGAGCACGCGAGCTGGTGCAGCCAGGCCAGCAGGCCTGTGAGCGTGCGTTTTTGGAGGGGGCGGGGGGAGAGTGTGAGTGGTGTGGATGCATGGTGTCACTGGTAGAGGGATATGTATGTGAACACAATTGCCAGAGCCTCAAAGGGCTATGGTGGGTTTCCACACGAAAGGCCCCGGATGCCGGCTTCCTCGGCGACAGGCAGACGCCTCTGCCGCCGTCAAACCCGACGTGCCTTCTTCCCTTCCCCCTCAAACCCAACGCACCGCCCTCCTCCAGGAGCTGGCGGGCGGCGCGCGGCACGCGCGCGGCGTGGCACACCAGGCGCAGCGCCGCGTCGCGCTCCCGCGCATCCAGGGCGGCCGCGTCGGCCAGGCCCATGGCGCGCTCGAGGGCGTGCTGGGAGGAAAGCACGCGCGCGTCGGCGGGGCCCCTCAACCCCGCGCGCATCAGGCGCAGCAGCCAGCGCCGCGGCTCGCCGGCGTCGGGGTAGCCGGAGAGGAGGACGGAGCGGCACAGCGGGACATGCCTCAGGTCCAGCACGGGCGCGCGCAGGACCTCCTTGCACACCGGGCCGTACATTTTCGTCCCCGGCCTCAGGGCCGCCGTGGCCGCCTCGGCCAGGAACAGGGCGTGCAGCGCGGGCAGGCGGGCAAAGGGCCGCTCCAGCGCCCCGCGCAGCGCGCCCAGCAGGACGGCGAGCTGGCGGCGCTCCCGCGTGTCCTCCGCGTCCAGGCCCCCGCACGCCAGCGCGACCGCCTCGTGGGCCGCGGCGCGCAGCGGCGCGTCGGCCGCCGCCAGCGCGCGCAGCGCGAGGGGGAGCACGCCGACGGCGGCCGCGCGGCGCGGGGTCAGCGCGCCGTTGCGCAGCGCGTGCGTGGCGAACAGCAGGAGGAAGGCGGGGTCGTGGCCGGAGCGTGCGTGCGGCAGGTCTGGCAGCGGGGGAGGGGCGGCTGGCGTCGGCCTGGCGTCGGGCACCTCGGCGCCCCACCCGTCACAGGTGGGGGCGGCGGTGTCAGATTCCTCCGGGCGGGAGTCGCCCAGCAGGCGGCGCCACTCTGGGAAGTGCACGGCGCTCAGGCCGCAGCGCAGGGGATCGATGGTCAGGTGCTGCTCCAGGATCTGGCGCGTCAGCTGGTGATCCTCGCTGGCGGCCACCGCGCCCACAGCCGCCACGCCCCATGCGAGCCTTGGGAGGAGTACGGGGATGGGGCGTAGGTTGGCAAGGGCAGGCATGCTGAGCATCGAGTGGAAGCATGCCAAGGGGCATGCATGCATGGTGCCATGGGGCACTTGAACCTTGCGCAGCACAGCTCAGCACAGGATGCCTTGGGTACCCTTGAGCGGTGCAGCATTCTCTGCACCCCCCCTCTCCACCATCAGAACACCACAGCCACTCATCCCCGCGGCATGCACCACCACAGAACACACCCGCGCACCCCGTCTGCCGCGCGAGGGGTCCGTCCAGCAGCCGCTGCAGCGCCAGGGCGTCCTCATCGCCGGCATCCCTGGTATTGTCCTGGTCGCTGCCTCCGCCGTCCACCCCGCCGGCCAGCACCGCGTTCAGGGACTGCGCCAGGCTCCAGAGCGCGCGGTCGGCCGGGGAGAGGGTCGCGCCATACCCACCCATCAGCAGGGGCAGCAGGGCCGGCAGGCTGCCGGGCGGCGTGTACCGCCCGACACCATACTGCCCAGCCACGTCCAGCAGCGTCTCCAGCAGCTCGCACACCTCCTTCTTGATGCCCTGCGCCGTCGTCGCTGGGGGCGTCGGGGGACCGATGTGCGACGTGCTGCGGGCCTCGCCGTCGCTGGGGCCTGCTGCCGCATGGTCGTCAGCGCCAGCGCCCGTGCTGGGCTCCGCCCCGTCCCCGTTCTCCCCACCACCAGTCTCCTCTCCGAAGTCGTCGACGTCGACCAAGGGCACGATGGAGGCCAGGGGCTGCGGGATGCGGGCGGCGGCGGCGGGCAGCGGCGCCGCCCCCGGGGTCTGCAGGATCTCCAGGAGTGCAGGGTGGAAGAGCAGGCGCTGCAGCAGCCCGTCGGCAGCCCGGCTGGCGGCGGCACAGCCACCGCGAGGCACGCCTTCTCCCCCGTCGGGCAGCAGCCCGGCGGCGAGGCGGCGCAGCGTGCGCAGCGTCGGCTCGTGCCCCATCCGCCGCTTGAGCAAAGTGGCACCAAATCTGCATACCTCCTCAGCCAACTCCCCAAAAGCCTGAAAGCGTGGTGCAGCAACGGTGTCGGTGGGCGAGGCGAGGAGGTGACTGTGCCTGCCGTTTCACATCCTCAACTACACGGAGATGACCCCTGGATCTGATCGCTCCCTCCATCTGCCCCCACCTGGCCCGACCGCTGCGAGGCAGGCAGGGCGGCGACGGCGTCGCTGATGTCAGCATCCAGGCAAGCCAGCAGCGCGGCCTCCGGGGGCGAGCACCCCTTGCCGGCCCTGGCAGTGCGGATGGATGGGTTGTGCGTTGAGAAAGGGTGGTGGTGCGTTCCGGCGTGGCGGCGCCCTGTCACGATACTCGGCACGCTTGCTGTGATGCGTCGCACCGAGTGCTTGCGAGAATGACCGGCCTTGGGCCACCCTCCCCTCCCACGCACAGCACGCTGCTTGCACACTCCCACCCCCTACAACCGCCAACCCACTTGAACAGCCGGCGCAGGGCGTCCGTGAAGAGGTGCAGGGCGGAGGTCAGGACGGCGCAGGGCAGCGTGGGGTCGCCGACCACCACCGCCGCCATGTCCATCCGCAGCCGCAGGCCGCGCGGCGGTGGGGTTCCGGCGGGCTTGTCAGCGGCAGGTACCTCTGCCCCCAGGCCGCCGGGCTGCGCGGCCAGGGCGTCCAGCAGCGCCTGCGCCTGCTCGGCAGCTGGACCTCCCAGCCGCACGGCAAGGCGGAGGCAGGGCAGCAGGCTCACGCAGGCCAGGTCGCCCAGCTGGCCGCCCAGCTCGGCCACTCTCGCGCCCTGGCCGCCCATCAAGGCCGCGCACATGAGCTCGGCGACGCGGCGGCGTGATGAGGCAGGGTCCGATGCCGCGCCCCGCATGCCCTCCAGCGCTGGCGCCAGGAGCGGCGCCAGCTGCTCGGCGGTGCGCGCCGCGGCCAGGGCCTTCAAAAGGTGGGGGGCCGACAGGGAAAGGCCTGCAGTCCTGACCAGGGCGCTAGCAGCCGCGCAGGCCAGAGCGGGCATGAGCTTTGCTGCCGGGCCCCTGCAGGCCGCCCACGCGGCCTGCACTGCCCTTGCGATTGCATCGTCGCCCTTCACGTCCGCCCCTGACAGGGCCTGGAGGCGGCGCGCCGCCTCATCGGCCAGGCAGGCCACCGCCCTCTCCCAGAGGCGTGGCGTCAGCGCGCCGGGCGGCAGGGCACTGGCGAAGGGCCCCGGGGCGTTGGCTGTGGGCTCCGTGGCACCGTTCACCGCCCCCAGCCCGCACACCGTCCACACCGAGTCGGCCACGGCGCGGTCGGCAGCGGCGCCACACGACTCGTCCTGGCGCAGCAGGTCCCAGGCCACACCAGGGAGCGACCGCGCCTCACGCAGGGCATTCACGACGGCCGACCGCGGGCCGGGCGGCAGCGGCCACCGCGCCAGGGCGGCCAGCAGCGGCAGCGCGTCGTGCGAGGCGCGCGCCGCCAGCGCCTCGGCCAGCTCGCCCCTCGAGCTCTCCAGCACGGCGCGCTGCCAGGGCGCCGCGTCCTGCGGCGCCGCGTCAAAGGCGAGCAGGCACACGGCGCCTGCAAAGGGCGGCGCCGCGCCGGCGGCCAGCCAGCCCTGTGCGGTGGACGTCAGCAGGCCCAGCGTGGCGTGCAACGTGCCAACGCTCTCGGCGCCCAGCCCCAGCGCGGCCTCCAGGGCCAGGCGCGCCGCGGCGCCCCACGCCGCGCCTGTCGATCCGCGATGCGGGTCCTCCGAGAAAACCGCCAGTGCGCCCCGCATCGCGCCCAGCACACCGCAGTCCGGGAGCGGGCGGGGTGCAGCCGCCAGCGCTGCCAGCGTGGCGCGCAGGGCTGCGAGCCGGGGGCCGGCGTCGCCGGGGGCGCACAGCAGCAGGGCCTCGGCGTGGACACAGCTCACGTTCTGAGGAGCGCCAGCGCTCGGCGCAGCCACCCACAGCTCGGCCAGCAGGGCAGGGCTTGGCGCAGCATGGCCGCCCGCCCCCAGCGCCGCCGCCAGCCGGCCCAGGGGCGTGCCTGGATCCATGCCAGTGGCGGGCAGTGCATTGGAAAGCGCTGCCGCCAGCCAGGCGCCCTGGCGGCCATCCAATCCAGCCAGGTCCCACACCAGCGCCAGCGCACGGGCCGCATACGCGCCGACCGCCTCGCGGTCGGCCGCCGGGATCTTGACACTGGCCTGCACCTTGGCGGCGGCCTGCGCCACGGCCAGCGCCAGGAGGCTGAAGGCGGGGGCGGCAGGGGCTTCGTCCCCGGGCGTAGCGCTGGCGAGCGCGGCATAGAGGTCGTCCGGCCGGCGCAGCGCGCCCACCACGCAGTCGTTCAGGAAGGCGGCTCTTGCGCGGGCCCCTGCATCGTCGGGCCCCGTGCTGGCCAGGCAGCCCAGCCAGACGTCGGCCTCGTCCGGCCAGGCGTCGAACAGGCCGGTGGGCAGGAGCAGGCGCAGCGCCAGCGCGCGGGGGGCGACCGACCCCTGCACTGCGAGCAGCGCCAGCAACGGGGCCAGGACGCCGCTTGGCGGCATGCGCGCGCCGGCGCCGCTGCCCACGGGCGTCAGGCTGGCCGCCGTGCGGCGGTTGACTGGGCCTCCCTCGCCGCAGTAATAATTATCTGCAGAGGAAAGCGCGGCGTCCACCAGCTCCAGCACGGCCGCCCTGTGCGGGGCCTCCAGCCCCGCCAGGTCGGCCGGCACCAGCCGGCCCAGGTCTACCCGCGCCTCTGCCCAGGCGCCGGGCAGGGCCTCAACCCAGGCACCCAGCGTGCGCAGCGCGGCCTCCCGCGCCGCGTCGTCGCGCGCCGGGCCGGTCTTGGACACGGCAGACAGAACCGTCTGCAGGTCGGGGAGGAGGGCGGCGGTGGCGCGGCGCAGGGACGCTGCCGCCGCCCACCCGGGCGCCTGCGAGGCCAGGAGCGCCGACAGCGCGCCCAGCGCGCCGCGGAGCATGCGCAGCGTGGCGAAGCGCACCAGGCGGTCTGGGTGCTGCACGCCCCTGGAGAGCAGGGCGCGGGGGAGGATGCCGGGGACGACGCGCCGAGCCAGCGCGGCGATCGGGGGGTTTGGCTCGGCCACCAGAGGAAGTGTGGCGCTGCGCCGCAGGTGGTCCTGCAGCGCGGTGACCAGGCCGGCGCTGGCCAGCCAGTCCGCGGAGGCCGCGGGCTCCAGGGACCAGGTCACGGAAGCCAGGAGCTCGGCCGCAAGGCGCGGGTCTGCGGCGGCGCAGCCGAGCAGGAGCCGACGGTGTGTAGAGCTGGCGGTGGGGCGGAGGGTCGCCAGCCAGCGCAGCAGCCTCTTCTGACCTATGGAAATAGAATGGCACGGGGTTGTTGTTGCGGGTAGGGGGCGTTGACCATACCATGCAAATCGATTGGCAGGAGGATGGGTGCTGTACGGTGCACAGCAGGGAGAGCTTCAGCTAAGGGAGTCCTTGGGGCTGCATCGCCTGGGGTTTACCTGAAAGACAACATGTAGTTGGCAAACAACAACTCTACGATCCACACCACACGGACAACCCTCCCCCTCAACCAATAAACCCTTCCATGCCTGCTGATAGGGGCTCAAAGCTGGCGAGCGTGAACTTGGCCGCCCTCGCTGGGTCTATCGCCACGCCATGCGCGGGGTCCACCAGCAGGCGCTCCAGGACCTCGGCGGCCAGGGTGCCGGCGGGGGTGGCGCTGGCCTCGGCCGCCAGGGCCAGCGAGGCCAGCGAGGCCATCCCGGCCTCGTTGAAGACCCCGGCCTGGAGACGCGGCGGGACCCCAGTGGGCATGACGCGTCGCCGGACGGTCCGCAGCACCTGGTGGACTCGGGGAGGAACGAGAGGGTGATGCAAGGAGCATGCAGGACCAGGAAAGAGGGGTTTTATCATGAGCGAAGGGCCTGAGGGATTCCCCAGAATGTACTGCAGGCGCAGCGGCCAACTGATGACATGACTCATCACAACAATAAAGAGTGACAGACTCCATCCAGCCTTCAAACCAGCACCGCCTCACCCTGAGCTGGAGGTCGGGCACGTCATCCTCCAGCCCCGCCAGCAGGTTGGCGCAGATGACTGGAATCCCCAGCAGCTGCTGGACACGAAGAGCATCTGCCCGGCGCAGCATGGCCAGGACCCAGTCCAGGAAGGCGACGCGGGTGGAGGTGCTCCGGCGGGGCGCCCCGGCGCGGTCCCTCTTCCTGCTCGACTTCAACCTTTGGAGGGGGGCATGCATGGATGAGCGGGTGAGCTAGGGTCTGGATATGAATCTGACGGGCATTGAGATGATAATAGCACCATCCTCAGAGCTTTTTGGGTGTGGGAGTGCACGTAACTGTTAGAAGGCAGCAGACATGACCTCCCAGCTGCCTTGTCTTCAAACAGGCATTTCCCCAAGACTGTGCCAGCACAGCCATCCCAGGGCCTCGCTCACCTGGAGGGCCGGGCTATGCCGGGTAGGCTGGAAAGCGAGAAGTCGAACACTCGGACCAGCTCCTCCACGATGCCTGGCGACAGGCTGGCCACAGAGGTCAGCAGCGCTAGGGCCGCCCGAATCTGAGGCAGTGGGGGAAATAGCGCACAGCGTGAGGGCCAAGTAACGTTCTTCAAAGGGGTGGCTGGTTGTTTGAGTGGCATCAACTCAATCCCATGGCTCAGGTCTGAGGCAAATTAATATCTTGCTGGAATTCCACACACGTTTCACACCTTGCGGCTGTCGCCCGAGGACAGGTGGAAGTAAACGAGCTTCATGCGGTGCTTCATCAGGGTCAGGGCCAGGTCCTTGGCGCTCTCTGCATACTGCTTGTGGCTGGAGCCGCTGGCTCGGAGCACGCTGGCTGTGATGCTGAACAGCAGGATGCTGGTCTGTGCCTCCCGGGTCTGCAGAACCCCAGGGTGGTGGACTTCAGCGGCACTGCTCAAAGGATGGGCTCCCAGACAGGATGAAGGTGTTATTTCCTGGATTCATACCATCTATCAGTATACAACTTGCCAGGAATTGCTGGTCCCAGAGTCGTAGGAGGGGTGACCAAGCATGGTGCCGCCCTGCCAAGCCCTGTAGCAGGCCATCTGCCTGCGCCGGCTCAGACACGCCCTCCAGCAGGCGCTCTAGGGGACGGACGGAGCTTGAGGTGTCCCTGACTTGGGCAAGGGTGTCCAGCAAGGGGTGCGTCCTGCCGATACCCACATCCATCGTGCCAGCCCGAACCCCTACAGAGGGCCGGAACAATTAACGTCCCCTGGCACGCTCCCTTGAAGGCATGCAGCCCTATACACGTTATTATGATCAATGCATATGCTTCTTTGGCGTTGGCCCCGCAAAGTGCTTTGCACGGGTACGCCTTCGGGGCCTATGTACCTGAGCGCGCAACAAAATCGCGCGCCGTCGGGGAAAGCACCTCGGGCTGATCCTAGACCCGTGTCGGGGAATGGAGAGGTCCTCCGAAACACCACACCCAGCTACCTACGCCCGCACCACTTGACTGAAAAAGAGAAACTGTTTGTATGTATTGTCAGGCTTCACTTAGTACCGTGTGAGCAGTGAGTCAGACGACTCTCGTACAGGGCGAACAGCTCTAGACGACCCACCCACAGCGCTGCTAGCCAGCGAGAAACGGAGGGGGTTTTCTTCGCACACAACCACTGGCGACCAGATCTCGTAAGTGTGGGTGAATGTGAATTCTGCCATAGCGTCAATCCTGCTGTGATTGCGCGTGCCATGGATGTTATTTGATGCTCTGCGCTGGACCGCAGGCCGGACGACCATGGCCCGTTGTTGCGCGGGGCTCGGCAGCGCCCTAGTCTTGTGTATGTGGCTAGCCCTCGTCTCAGCATCTTCATCTATCCAGCCTTTTCCTCTCTCCAGTGTTCGCCTCGGTGGTGAGGCGATGCCTGTCGGATGTGGGAGGCTGCCCGCCTGATGGTGATGCTGTGGTTGACCAGCATGAGGGGCGCCACCCTGTGACTCCATCATCATTTGTTCTCCCACTACACGGAGGGCATTACTCCTGTCATAGACTAACGCTCTGAGTCGTACACAGATTCCCCCTCCCTCACCACTCTTTTTCATGATTGAGAAGATGATCCTGACTTCAAAACGGGTTTTGAACTGAATAATCAGTATTTGCTGTTGCTGGAGCCAGACAGCCTCCTGTACACATACAGGTCAGGAACAGGGATAGTGGACGCTATTGATGCAGGAAAATTCCTCTCGGTTGACCTGTCATTTGAACCTTGCATACCTAGCCGCACACGAGTGAATCAGGTACCTTTCACCAGCCTCTCGCTATGGGTGCCAGTACCTTGAGCATGGCAAGCGATACATACCTCCTTCTCGGATACACACAGGCTCGAGGCAAACCTCAGCACCCCTGGAAAGCCCTATGGCGGCTGGGAGGCCCCCACCGTGGAGGTTCGCGGTCAGTTCATGGGTCACTACCTCTCGGCCCTGGCCTTTGCTACTCTCAACACAGGTATGGCAGAGATGTTAATGGGTTTGGATTTGGTGTCTGCGTTGCATTTGATATTCTTGAGGGGCCTTCCATCACAAGAGGTTGCTACCTACTCATGCGAGCACTGCTAGTAGCTCTTGATCCATCAGAACGCTCCAAAATCATCGCAGGCCGTGAGGACCTGGCACAGCGTGGTCTGCTGATGGTAGATGAGCTGAAGAAGGCGCAGGATGCTCACGGCAACGGCTACCTGTCTGCTTTTCCTCAGGAACACTTTGATCGTTTGGAGAGCCTGAAGCCGGTCTGGGCACCATACTATGTGGTATGCTGGGGTTTGCCATGTTTGCTAGCTCTGGCAGGCTTGAGAATTGTAGAAGTGCTCTAGTTGAGGCACGTGGAGCCTCTGCATGCACAATCGGCAAAGGATTACCACCCATCTTCCTCCCTTCTGCCACCCTCTACCGCGCAGATCCACAAGATCATGCAGGGACTTCTTGATCAGCACACCATGGTTGCCAATCCGCTCGCTCTGGGGATGGTGGAAGACATGGCAAAGTACTTCTGTAATAGGTGTGTCGAGTTATCATCTTGGCCTCTTGAGATTCCTCGCCATGTTCTCTGGAAGATGACGATGGGATAGGCCATCCGGGGACAACAGGAGCTCACGCAAGATGCTCTGCCCTTGCAGACGAGTTCTGAATTCGCCAACCATGCAATCCCATCTCACCTCGACCGTTTCCAGGGTTGAGCGGGTGGTGGAGTCTCGTGGCGAGGACTACTGGCTCCTCACGCTAAACACCGAGTTTGGCGGCATGAATGAGGCAAGCGAGTGGTTCTGGTGATGATCTGTTTGTGGCTTGGCAGGGGGTCCCAGTAGTCCACCACTGCTTTCATTTTCAGGTCGGCAGCAAATTCGGCACCAGCCTTGAGCGCAAAATCCGACCCTCTATCCACATGTCTGACCGCCACAATGTCCCCCCCCCTTGAGCAGGTGCTCTACAACCTCTTCTCCGAGACGGGTCGGCGCGAATATGCTGACTGTGCGCGCCGCTTCGACAAGCCCGCCTTTCTGGAGCCCCTGCTCCAGGGACGAGACCCCCTGCCCGGTCTGCATGCCAACACCCACCTGGCCCAGGTGCTCTTCTCGGCGTGAAGGATTTGTGCAACGCGTGACAATACAGTGGGTTGCTGTGCATGCGAGGTCAAGTCGCCTTGGCTGCATCCTTTTGCACCGCAGGTGAACGGATTTGCGGCCCGGTACGACTCGATGGGAGACAAGGCCGGGGCGACTGCCGTCCACAATTTCTTCGCCCTTCTCGAAAAGGTATAGGACAATGTAGGGTCCTAGGGGTGCCTTCGCCTCCATGGGCAGTGTACAGCTGAATATCGGAATGCTGAGCAAATGCATACGGCACTGCTGACAGCACACACGCAGAGCTTTCCCATTTCCCAACCTGTGTTCCCGCACCTGCACCCACTCGCAGTACCACAGCTTTGCAACGGGGGGCTCCAACTGGCGCGAATTCTGGTTCAACGAGTCCACAGTGGCAGACGCAATCAATGACGTAAGGAAAAGTGATGTGTGTTGGAATGATAAAGGGCTGAGCACGGGAACAGGGATCAAGCCGCTTTGTGATTTCAGCTCACACAATGGGGCTATTTGAGCTGCACTAGTGCTGTTCCACAAGTTGTAGCTGTTTCGCTGCCCAGACAGAGCATCAGTCCTTCACGCCTACACACACTCAAACCTGCTAGCAGCCAGACTCGGGGGCAGTGTCCCAAGAGTCCTGCACCCAGTACAACATGCTGAAGATCGCGAGGCGGATGTTCACCTGGTCCGGCAGTCCAGGTGAACAGTGCTTGGTCTTTGGAGGAAGGAGACGGATTCAGAAATGTCTTGGCTTACTGACGCACTGGTGTGCTAGAAGAAATGGCCGCACATTGCCCTCCTGCGAGCTCTGATTGGGGGCCACATTGTGCACCATGCCTTGCATTGGACATCCCCCCTCCGCGTCACCCACCTTGCGGCCCGCAGCCATGGCGGACTACTATGAGCTGGCCATGCAGAACGGCGTGCTGGGCATCCAGCGCAAGCCACACTCGCACGACGACCAGCATGACCATCTGCACGAGCACCATCAGCACCATGCGCATCAGCACCAGCGCCAGCACCAGCACCACCTGGGACTGGGGCGGGAGCAGGTGCAGGAGGTGCCGGAGCAGGGTCGCCCTGCATCGTCAGAGAGCCTGACTGCCGCCATGACAGCTGTGTACGAGACCCAGCCGCGGCCAGCAGACCATCAGGCATGCAGGCCCTGAGAGGGAGGGTGTTGTGTGGGAGCTGGGCGATGGTAGGTGACATGGACTGGATCATTCCGACTCCCAGAGGGCCATCCTCCGGAAAAATCACGCTGCCACCTCTTTTAAGTGCCCCTCCGTGCCAGCCACACATCTTCACCCCGCCCCCCCATACCTCGACAGGTGGTTTCATGGCCGCAAGACCCTGGCGCCATGCTGCAGAGCAGCACAGGGCTGGCAACCAATGCTGCCGGCCCGGGTGTGATGATCTACTACCTCCCCCAATGTGAGTAGAGAGCAAGGAATGGGGGTTGTTGGTTATACTGGGTGGAGCGAGGGGCTGAGTGCACAGCGGTGAAGGGTCACCCAAAACTGGCTTGGCCCTCTTGGGCAGGGGCTCCCAGGCCGGCCTGCCCTTGCATAGGTTTCTGCTTGCATCGGCCTGATTGTTTAGCGTTCAATCAAAAGACTTGCGAGGTGCACTGGCCCGCACCCGATACCCTGTCTCGCTGCCTGTGCATCCTTCATGATGACGCCGGCTCGCCCCCCACAACCCCCCTGCAACCCTGCAGTCGCCGGCGAGTGGAAGGGCGAGCGCGGGCATTCCTGGACAGGATGGGGCGACCCTTACAACGCATTCTGGTGCTGCTATGGCAGCGGGGTCGAGTCTTTTTCCAAACTGGCAGATTCCATCTACTTCCACAGGCATGCTTGTTATTTGAGAGGGGTTCTTGGGTGTTGGGAAGCGCATTGAAGATTCTCAGATCGCATGTGCACCAAGTGCTCTTATAATGGAATGCACTGCTCTCACATGACCACATGAGACCTGAATCGGCCGGCCTTGCTGCAGGACGGTCAACGCGTCGGCGGCTGCGGGCGTGGCGGCGGCCGCCGCCGATGCTCCCCCGGAGCTCTTTGTCAACCAGCTGGTGACCAGCAGCCTCGAGTGGAAGCAGCAGGGCGTCGTGGTGAACCAGACTGCAGGCAAGGACTGGGGCTGGGGCCGGGGCCAGACATGAGGTCGTGTGTGTTGCGGGTGCTCCACATCCACCCCACCGCTCTGATCTGCCACCTCTCCGCCCCCTGCAGACATGTATGGGCCAGAGTCGGCGGCTCGCGCCCGCCTCGTCATCACGACCGCCGATGAGGCCGGCACCGCGCACTTTGTGCTCAAGTGGCGCATCCCCGCCTGGACCGACCCGACTGCCGCGCTGGTCAAGGTGGATGGCAGGAATGCGAGCTGCGTGCCGCCGGCCCCAGTGGAAGGTGTCGCGGACTCCGGTGCCCAGGCCTTTTACTGTGACCTGGGCCCCGAATGGAAGAGTGGCGACGTGGGTGAGTGGAGGGCGTGGGGAGGAGGGCTTGGTGGGCTCTCAGGTCGTCACTATGAGCTCGTGCCTTGCAGCATGTGATTGAATCTCCTCTGCGAGGCTCTGCACGTGTCCCAACCAGGCCCAAACAAATTTCAAACTACGGCACCCCTCCCAATCCCATCCGCCCACCCTACAGTCGAGTCGTTCTTCCCCTTCAAGTCACGTGTGGAGAGCATCAATGACCAGCGCCCGGAGAACTCCCGCCTCAAGGCCGTCTTGGTTGGGCCCTGGGTCATGGCAGGTGAGCAGGGCTAAGCGGTGGTTGTTGGGGCAGGTACAACCTACGTGTCCGGTGCCCAAACGCTTGATTGATCAGGTGGGTGGATGCATCCGGCAGGATTGGGTTCGTAGACCATACAAAGTGCATTTCATCCTAAGCCCATGATCTATTGATGCTATCAATCACTTGCACGCCCCGCCGAGTCTCACGCGGACCCCGCCCCCCTTCATATCTTCATCCTCCTCTGCACCCTCCGACGATCCGCATCAGGTGTCACGGATGGCAAACGCAACATCACCGCCGACCCGAGATCCATCGACACCCTGCTGAGCATGCCGTCCAGCGCCGACCTGGTGTCCCTCAGGCCTTTCACCCTGGAGCGCGGTACGCAGAATGAGGGTCCCATCCTCCTCACCCGCCACGCGGCCAACGCCACGCTGCTGGCGGTCCCGCACCCGCAGTCCCCCTCTCGCGCCGCGGCCATGGATGCCACCTTCCGCCTGGTTCCTGGTGCTGATGGGGCGTGCAGCGACGGCAGCCAGGGCGTGGAGGGCGGGCCCCTCTTGACCCCGGGCAGGTGTGTGAGCCTGGAGCCCATGGGTCATCCGGGGCAGCGCCTGCGTCAGCAGCACGACGGCAGCCTGACCGTGGTGGCAGGCGCCGGCGCCGGAGTTTCGCCCTCTGTGTTCACCGTCGCCGCCTGCAGTGAGCCTGGAAACCTGTGCCTGCTGGGCGCGTCGGCCGGGGACAAAGCCGGCGCGTCCCCCAGCATCCACCTGCTGGCGCCCGCAGCGCCCCAATACCCTCTGGGGTCTAGGGTGCTGAAGGGCCTGGACTCGCAGTACCTCCTCGTCCCCATTGGCCAGATCATCGACGAGCACTACACCACCTACTTTGAGTTCCTGGACCCGCCCGCGGCAGTCAGCATGTGAGCGAGGAAGGCGTGCCACAGGCCAGCACCTTTCAAAGTGTTACTGTGTTTTTCACATGGACGCCCCCTGTCGCTGCGTCTCCGGCACAAGACATATAGTGTCAGCCTCCAAGACTCAGCTGCCACAGACATGTATCCATGTGTCTGCTTTGCCCCCTCACTCCCCTTTTGAATTCAAAGGGATCGCGGTAAATTGGAAGACCTGTAGATCAGGGCGCCCAGGCACACCTGTTTTCTGGCATGCATCCTCCGCTGTAAAAGCAGGAAGCTTTTACGACCAAAAGAAACCCATTCACAAAGCAAAAAGGCAATGATACCACAACGTGCCGTCCTAGCCACTAGACGAAAGTGACTGTTTTTTAATGTCACTTCCGGGAATTGAACCCGGGTTTGCACGACTTCGTACTTCAGATGTTGAACAATGCCAATAACGCAGAATATAGAATGGAAGGGGAGTTCCGACCTCCCTTTCCCTCATCGTACGTTTGGCCGAGACTGGCTGACATCTCCATTGCACACTTGGCAAGCACTTGATTAATCAACTATAGATCTGCGGAAGTTTCCTTAAATATTGACCTGTATAGATTCGGCTTCACACAGCCTGCTGATACGACAACGTGCAAGAGCATCTCCTCACTACACTACCATACGCCCTTGCTTGAGGATTGGCGTAAATCATGATATTATCTGTATATTGATTCCCTGAAGCGACCGCTCAGGGCAGCTTCAAGCATTGCCTGAGTCCCGTCAGGGAGTGGCGACATGCCAGACACTCAGACCCCGGAGGATTGCTAGGTCGGCGACGGTGTCAGCCGTTCCGCATCCTCAATCGCACCTGCACGCGGTATGCAGGGCCTGATCAGGTCTGCAGGCGCATGGCTGCGCGCAGACTCCCCCGTGGTGTCGTCGGCAAGTCTGGCCTGTGCATGGCCAGTGCTGCCGGCATGGAGCTGGCGCCAGCCTCCGCACCCGGCCCGCTGCACCAGCACCGAGGCCGAGGCTCCTGAGAGGGAGGCTCCCCAGGGCGAGGCCTCTCCCCGTGGCTTCCTGGCGGGGGGCCACTCTGTGGAGGACTTCCCACCCTCCCACATCAGGAACTTCTCCATCATCGCGCACGTGGACCACGGCAAGTCCACCCTGGCAGACCGCCTGCTGGAGCTGACGGGGGCCATCAACCCCGGCGCCAAGCAGTACCTCGACAAGCTCCAGGTGAGGAGCGTGTGGGTGGTTGGGGGGTAGTGTGGGAGGCCTGCGGCACGGCCGTCACCTCTGCACCCCGCAGCGCTGCCGACTGTGGTGTGTGCTGGAGTATCCGCTCATCTGCAGCGGCTTTCCGGCCCACTCCACTCACCTCGTCTGCCTCCCACTTGTACCCCTGCCCACATCAGGTGGAGAAGGAGCGGGGCATCACGGTCAAGGCCCAGACGGCGAGTCTGGTGTTCAAACACGAGGGCGAGCAGTACCTGCTGAACCTGATCGACACCCCGGGCCACGTCGATTTCTCGTACGAGGTCTCGCGCTCCCTGGCGGCCTGCCAGGGCGCCATCTTGCTGGTGGACGCCAGCCAGGGCGTGCAGGTGCGCGCGCGTGTGCTGGGTGACCCGGGGTGACTGGCTGGAGGGCGGGTGGGTTGCCAGACGGCGATCCTGTTGGTCCTGCTCCAGGGCGGCGCCATTCATCAGCACCCCGCCAAACCCCTCTCTTCCCTGCACCGTCCCCTCCTGACCGACCGCCACACCTTCAGGCCCAGACGGTGGCCAACTTCTGGCTGGCCTTTGAGCAGGACCTGGCCATCATCCCCGTGCTGAACAAGATCGACCACCCCGGGGCGGAGCCGGCGCGGGTCACCGCCCAGCTGGCGGAGGCCTTTGACCTGGACCCTGCCGCGGTGCTGGCAATCTCGGCCAAGACCGGGGCGGGGCTGGACCGGGTGCTCCCCGCCGTGGTCGAGCGCGTCCCCCCCCCGCGCGGCGACCTGGCCGCCCCGCTGCGCGCGCTGCTGTTTGACGCCTACCACGACGAGTACCGCGGCGTGGTGTGCCTGCTGGCGGTGGCCGACGGCGCCGTGGGGCGCGGCGACCGCGTCACAGCCGCGGCGGCCGGCCAGAGCTACGACGTGGTGGAGGTGGGCCTGCTGGCGCCGGAGCCGGTGCCCACGCCCAGCCTGCGCGCGGGGCAGGTCGGGTACGTGCTGGCAGGGATGAAGGACACGCGTCAGGCGCGGGTGGGCGACACCTGGCACGCCGCACGCGCGCCCGTGCCGGCTTTCCCTGGCTTCAAGCCCGCACAGAGCATGGTGTTCGCCGGCATCTTCCCCGTCTCCGCCGACGGGCACGAGCGCCTGGCCGCAGCGATGGCCCGCCTGGCGCTGACCGACGCCAGCGTGGCGGTGCGCCGCGAGAACTCCAACGCCCTGGGCGCGGGCTTCCGCTGCGGCTTCCTGGGCCTGCTCCACCTGGACGTCTTCCGGCAGCGCCTAGAGCAGGAGCATGGCGCCGACGTGCTGGTCACTGCCCCCACCGTGCCCTGTCGGGTGGTGCGTTCTGGGGGTTTGGATGCGTTCCTTGTCTTTTGGGTGGGTGGGGGGAAGGTTCTGAGAGGGTAGGGGGGGGGGTGGATGTGGTGTTGCTGTGGAGGGGCCAACTTTGGGCCCATATCTGTTCAGGGCAACGGCTCCTGGGTGACTCCCTCTGCCCTGGTCGAGCAAAGGCATCCTCGACCCAACTCAACGATCTCCCCAAACCCAACCATAGGTGCTGCAAGGGGGCGAGAGCATCGAGCTGAGCAACCCCGCCGACTTCCCCACCGACGTACGGGTGGAGGCGGTGTGGGAGCCCACTGTGCGAGCCACGGTCGTGACCCCGGAGGAGTACGTGGGGGCGCTGATGCAGCTGTGCACCGCCGCGCGGGGGGAGCTGCTCGACCACGTGGTCCTCGACCCCGGGCGCACCATGCTCAAGTGAGGCGAGGGGGGAATGGATGGGGTATAAAAAGGGGGCCGGGGACAGTGCGCAGAGCAGGGGGGGACCTGTGATACCTTGCAGCTGAGGTGGCGGCCTTTTGCTAGCATCCTTGCTGCATGGGAGCCATCCATCTCCTGCCCCCACTGCACGCCTCGCCACTGATGCTCAACACCTAGCCGCTTCCCAAAGGCTCCCTTCCGAACCTGCCTGCACCCCACGTCACGACCCCTCCTCTATACACACATCAAATTGCCCCCCCCCCTCGCCCACCACCAAAAAACTCCCCCTTCCTCCCTGTCTTGAAAGGTACACGCTGCCGCTGGCAGAGCTGGGCGGCGATTTCTACGACGAGCTCAAGTCGGCGTCCTCCGGCTACGCCAGCCTGGACTATGAGGAGGGCGAACCGCGGCGCGCGCCCATGCAGCGCCTGGACATCCTGCTCAACGGCGAGCCCGTGGATGCGCTGGCGCGCATCGTGCACCGCGACCGCGCGGAGCCGCTGGGGCGGCGACTGTGCGCGGCGCTGGCGGGGGCCCTGCCCCAGCAGCAGTTCCAGGTGGCCGTGCAGGCGGCGGCGGGGGGGCGCGTCGTGGCTCGGGATACCATCCGCGCGCTGCGCAAGAACGTGCTGGCCAAGTGCTACGGCGGGGACGTGTCGCGCAAGCGCAAGCTGCTGGAGAAGCAGAAGGAGGGGAAAAAGCGGATGCGACAGCTGGGGTCGGTGGAGGTGCCCACCGACGTGTTCCATGACCTGATGAAGGTGCGCAGCCGGTAGCGCAAGGGGGTGGCGCGCCCTGGTGTGCCCCCCCCTCCGCCTGGATGCCAGTCTGCCTGCCTGCCATGAGGCCCCACCTAGGATTGAATGTGGAATTGCAACGAGTAGGAGGAGCAAGGGGGGAGGGGGTGCTGGGGTCGTCTGATGACATGTCGGGAGACCACCGCGGCACCACCGTACAGGAGTGCATGGGGCGGGGGAAGGGCCCTGCCTCCCTGCACAGGGACATGCACGTGAGACCAGGGAAGGTGCACTGGTAGCGAGGAGGAGCAATTAGAGCCTCGGCGCCGACCGATGGTGCGCTGCTCGGTGCCGAGACGCTCCCGGGACAATCCCGACGTCGCCAGCTCAGTACATGTTCTCCACCTGGGTGCTCTTGGCGGGGCTCCGTGCATCCACCCTCGCCCTCCGCATGCGGTCCAGGGCGGGCCGCAGGGCAAAGTTCTTCTTGAACCATGTGCCTAGTTGTACTGCACGTGGTTGTATGGGGGAGGGTTTGGGGTGAGTGGGAACAGAAGATATCTGCCCTTGATTGACTCAGCAATGGAGTGGTTTGAAGCAGGCAGGCATCCAAATGTTTTCAATGTCTCATCCATTCCGGTTGCTCATTATCCATTCCCATGCCAGATAATAAGCCCACACCCACTCCTTGACCCCCTATAACCCCCCCCACTCCACCTCTTACCTTCCACGGTGCGGATCTGGGGGACCAGTGTCCGCACATTGCGGATGGGAAGCCAGTCCGCCAGGCCCTGGCCCCACACCAGCGTGTTCTCATCCACCACCCCATGCACCCAGGCCTCGCGCAGGACGGGGAGGGAGCAAGGTCCACGTGGCACGCTCATGCGGTCCCTGTGTCCGTGCAATGAGTGTGAGAGGGTAACAGTGTGAGCATTGCCAGCGAGGGAGGAGGCATGCTCTGCGCATGGACCGGCCCCTCCACATTGACCGCCCAGCCAACGCATACCTGTAATACCAGACATTCTCGGCCGTCATGAAGCGGACGTAGTCCACCATCATGCGGTCCTCATGCTCGTACTTCCCGGGCTGGAAGGGCTCGTGGGGGGGGGGCAGGGGCCGCCCGGTCGGCCTAATCTTGCGCACCAGCGGATTATCACCCGCCGGCTTCTTGCCGACCTTCTTATCGCCCTTCTTCTTCGATTTCAACGACGACTTTGCGGCCAGCTGGGCCACCTCGTTAGCCGCGGGAGGGGGGGCTCCCCACCCAAACATCGTGCCCTGTTGCCGGTTGGCACCTCCCGATGACCAGTTTTGCAGGTCGTATAGCTTTATGAGAGATACAATATGTGTCGGTGTAATGCTGTCGCGGGGACCCAGCCAGCTGATGGACACTTCAACTCATGTTATCCCCACACATGCAATGCGCGCTCAACGCCAGCTTTCGGAATATCCCCCTTTCCCACAACCCTCCAGGTCCCGTATGGTGATCAAAGGCGCAAGCTGATCCGTTAGCTTCTGACCTTCAATGTTGTGTCTCCCATGCTGCCAAGCCCCGCGACAGCAGCAATGCCCATCGCCTGACCACGTCTGGATCACTCCCGCTAGGTTCGAACGTCGACTCCTCATCAGGCCTCCCCATACCCACGCCTCTGCAACTCCGAAGAATTAGTCATGTGCGAACCGCGATGACATCCTTTCGCGGCCCGCGTGCCCTGCTGTCTTGTCTCCTGCTCCTCGCTGGTGCCGTGTGGGTGAAACCTCCGGGATGCCACGGTGCGGATGGGGAAGGAGTTACTGACAAGGGAGGCTGCGGTCGGAAATGGGGAAACAGATTACAAGGAAGACCAGCTTTGTGAAACGACTGGTGCCACAGCTGAGCTATGACTTCTGGGGGTGGCCACCCTTGGACTGCCCCCCTAAGCCCTTGCATTCTCACTGTAGCATCCACACACCCCTGTCCTGCCAGGCGCACTGGATTGGCTACCCGGCCATGCGCTGACCTGGCATGCCCCCGCCTCCTGGTGGCCACGCTGGCTATGGTCTCCGCACCCGCCAGGCTACGACACCCCCCGCCGCACCCTGGTGCACCCGATGTGGCCCGACGGCAGCCTGGCCAGCCCCGTGGAGCTGGAGCTGAGTCCGCGCCAGCTGGACGCCGAGCCGCGCCTGGTGCCGGCGCGCAGTTCTGGCGCACGTCGGCCACCGCGACGCGGCGGCCCCGGGCCCGGCGCCCCCAGCAGTGGGCCGGATGTCGCGTATAACATGAGCGCTCTAACCCCCTTTGTCCCCCAGGACAAGGCCTGGATGCTGGACGCCGACCAGGCGGCGCGCAGGGGCGAGGGACTGGACTGGGTGGTGGCCCGCCGCCTCGCCGAGTACGTGGCAGCGTCGTACTGCAACACCTCCAACATTGCGGCGTGGAACTGCACCCGCTGCGGCGACCCCTCCTCTGAGGATGATGAATCGAGCGGGCCGGAGTTTGAGCTGGAGACGCTGGCGTGGGATGCGGCCTGGGACCTGCTGGGGTTTGTGGGCTGGAGCAACACGCTGCAGGCCACGGTCATCGCCTTTCGCGGGACCGACTCCCGGTCTATTTATAACTGGTGAGGGGGGGAGAGGGGGAGGGGGGATTATGTGGGGGAGATATCGGGCAATTGTTGCCTGTACCCCGCAGATGAGTCTGTGACCCCTTTCCCCCGACATGTCAAGATGCGCCACACATCTGGGCGTTCTACTTTCCCAGCCAGCCGCTTCAAGGCTTCCACATTGGGTCGCCTCCACCCCGACCCCCGTCCACACTACCCTCACCACCCAAGATTTCTTTCCTGTCACCACCCAAATTCCCCTCCCCCCTCTACATCACGCTCCAGGGTGACCAACATGCGCACCTGGCGCACCGACCTCAACCTGACTACGCCCGGCGCGCCCGCCAATGCGTTGGTGCACGGCGGCTTCCTCACCTCCTGGAGCGGCTCCTCCCTGTCCCGCTCGGTGACGCGCGCGGCAGCGGCGCTGCAGCGCCGCCACGGCCCGCACCCGGTGCACGCCACGGGGCACTCGCTGGGCGGTGCGCTGGCCACCATATGCGCCATGGAGCTGCGCGCGCTGCACGGCCTGCACGACGTGCGGCTGACCACCTTTGGCAGCCCGCGCGTCGGCAACGCGGTGTTCGCCGCCTGGCTCCAACGCGTGGTGCCGGAGCACTGGCGATTCACGCACAACCGCGACATAGTACCCTCCGTGGCGCCGCCCTACATGGGCTTCTGGCATCTGGCGCGCGAGGTATGGGTGCTGGACCAGGCGGGGGCGGCCACGCTGGTGGGCATCTGCGATGCTACTGGGGAGGACATCCGCTGCCACAACTCGGTGTGCCACCTGGGGCTGTGCTCCTCCGTCGCCGACCACCTCCTGTACCTGGCAGAGATGTACACGCCCCGGCCCATGGGCTGCTGAGGGGGGTTGCATCCTAGGGAAGGGGGGGCGAGGCGTGAGGCGGCCTGACCTGGTGCACGCATCGATGGGCCCTCATCTCCAGGCCTCTGCCCCGTCATGATAATACTGACGCCGTGGTCTTGTAATACAGAATACTTCAAGCTGCAAAGTCGGCGAACTGTACGTTATGGAGGCGACATGACAGCAGTCCGGGATTCTGATCAGTGGCCATAATAGAAACGGAGAGCGCGGGATTAACAATGAACACACTCTCATGAACCTGATGTCGAGCAACGCCTTCCCCCTTTTACACCCCGAGTAGCATCCTGCGACTTCACAACCCCTTCATCATGGACGTACATGTCGATGGGAAGGCAGTCTTCGCTGCAGTGAGTGGGATCCTGGGGGGTGCGGCACGAGCATGCTCCCGAGATCCGAGGCCGGCTCAACGAACGATTCGAGTGGATGTTACATGCTCAACCAATCCAGATTGCACCGTATTCCGAGGTAACATGGATGAGCATTGTTTTTACGGACTCATAGGCATCAACTTAGACTCCCAGTCAGTTGCCCATTCGACGGCTGTCCCCATGTCGCAGTTGCGGACGACGGCCCGGGCATGCCAGAAGCCCCAGACTCCATGACGCATCTGATGGCCAGTCTGACCTCCGCTCTGGAGGATGGGAGTCAATCGACTTATAAATTGCAGCTCCGGTCGACGAGTACGTGCTTTCACTCTGGAGTGTGGGCTGATTACAAGGGGGCCTGTGTGCCATCTCAATATGTTCTGTCGGACCCTTAACATTGCCAGTCCCACCCCGTGCAAGCAGCTTGCAACCAGAGTGTGATCGCCACCTTTCAAAGAGAGAGATTAGCTGGAATATGGTATCCAACCATCGGACCAGAGCTGGCACCTAAACACCAGGCATTTTCTGGGACAGATGTCAGCCTGAGCATCGCTGGGCGCCTCGACAGGCAAGGTACCTTGGTGGCCTGCCCCTAGAAAGGCATTGCAAGCATGGTGACATGAGGTCTGCATTCCTGCATCACACTCACCCTCTGTGCACCCTCTTGTCCAGTCGTTCAAGACCTGAGTCAGAGGCTGAAGGGCTATGTGGTGCTCACAGCCGCGATCACCCCGCGAGCGATGTTCAAGTTTTCTGTTGAGCAACCGGATGAACCTCTACGGAGATGGGTGTCGCCATTTGAAAACAAGGATGTGACATCAGCCCAGGAGGCCCTTCGTGCAGGTCAGGCAATGCCTGGGAGCACACGGGCATACCTCGATGTGGATTCCATCATCTTGCTGGGCAAACATCTAGAGATTGCTGTTGGATGTGGTGCATTGCTCGACCACTTGGCCAACAGGTGGGAGCGCAACCACCAAGAAGTCTAGCCACCATCCACGCCCTCACGCCGTCACCTGTTTCACCATCAACAGGTCTCACTCAATGGGCCTCTCTTTCGACCACCAGCCCCGCCACCCAGACTGCGCCCCCCGGGATTGGCATCGGCCACGCTGCCTCCCGAGCCGCACGGTGGCACGCCTATGCGGGCGTGGTCCTCAGGCACGGCGCAGGCCCCACCGGGCAGCAGGCCGGCCCAGCTGCCAGGGTGGACATCCATGCCTACCTGGAGCACGAGGCGACCGACCCCAGCCAGGCCGCGCACGACGCCCTCGCCGGTCTGGACTGGGCAGAGTTTGGGCTACGGCATGATGCCTCAGGGCCGGTGCCGACCCTGCACGACGAGACGGGGATGCCAGGCCCGCTCCGCAGCTGCGTTGTCGTCCTGCACCTGGCACCCGCCCCGACAGCGGGCCAAACCCCCAAGCCTCTTGCGCCGAGGGCTCAGGTCGGCGCCGCGCCTGTCGTTGCGTGGGCCGGCGCCTTGATTGTGTTGATATGCTGCGAGTCCCTGGGTGAGACCTCAAAGACTGTATGACTCCGCCGATTCTGGCCCGCTAGACGCAGCAGCGCAGGGAAGTCCCCCCCCCCCCCAAGAAAACCTCCCCTCACCCACTCCCTCCAGGCGATGCTGATGCGCGCGGCAACGACGAGCGCCCTGCTGGAGCTCAAGGCGGCGGATCCAGCCCGGCTGCGCTCGCGGCGTGAGCAGTCGCTGGCGCGGGCGCTGCCCTGCCTGGCCGGCGCCCTCGTGGACCTCGCGCGTCAGGGCGAGGGCGGCGGCGGCCTGCTGGCCCACGCCTGCGCCCTGTTCGGGGGCTGTCGGGAGGCTGAGCTGGAGGGCAGGCTGGTCGGGGCGCTGCAGGCCGCGGTGCGGCGAGGCCGGGCCAGCCGGCGCCTCGAGCTCGGCCTGGCCGCCGAGGAGTGACGGTAGCGCTTCAACCTGAGTGCTTTGGCTGTCAAGCTACCCTTATGGACCCTCCCATACCCCCCAGCCTCTTTCTCTCTAGCTTTCCCTACCCTCCCCAACCGTCAACTCTTCCCCCGCCCTCCAAGGTCCTCAGTGCTCCGGCAATTAGTAATTGTACCCCGTGGCGTTGGCAGGCAGGCCGAGGCGCAGGTCGGGCACGATGGTCCCCTTGCGCAGCTGCCCCGCGTCCACGATCACGACGCCGGCGTCGCCGTGCGCTGTGTCCTCTGGCTGGCCATGGGACACGGCGTTGATGGCCTCGCTCACCTCCCAGCCCGCCACCACCTGGCCAAAGATGGTGTACCCGCCGTTCAGGTGGGGAGAGGGGCCCATCATGATGGAGAAGTGGCCCTCGTTGGTGTTGGGACCCATGTTGGCGGAGCTCAGCAGGCCCTGCAAAAGAGGGGGGGAGGAGTTGGGGGAGGGCTCTTGTTGGAGGGGAAGAATCCGGAAAGGTTGTCATGCTGGACGATAGGCTGGTCGTAGTATAAGCCCTGCGCGCGGTCTGAGGTTATCACGGCCACCTCGACCAGCGGTTACCATACACAAGCTCCTGCACAGTGTACCCCATGGAGCTTTCCCCACCTCCCTTTAACATGCCAGGCACCACCCTCCTGCACCTTGTGATCATGCTTGAGCGCCAGGCCGCCGGGGTCGTCCGCAAAGGTGCCCCCGAAGGCCGACTCTACATTTGCGCCGCCCTGGTTGATCCAGCCCTTGACGATGCGGTAGAACGTCCCGCCCTGTGTGATGGTGCGGGCGAGCAGTGGTGGGAGGGGGGAGAGAGGAGCATCCATGAAGTGGCTTGGCAGCGGCAAATGGGCAGCGAGCAGAGCCTGCTGCCGCTGCGCCACTGCACAGCATGCAGGGTCGCAGCGGTCCCGGGTGCCGGCGGCAGCGGCATCGACCCTGATCAGGGTCAAGATATACAAGCCCCGGCATGTCCCGCAGAGCACAGCGCGCGCACCTTCAGGTGGTACACCTTGTGCCCGTCTTCGCGTGGCTTGGGCACGGCCCCCTTCTCCCCCGAGCAAAGCAGCCTGGGCATGGTGGAGATGCGGGGAGGCAGCGTGCGGTCTCAGACATGACAGGCACATGACGGGGAGGGCGCTGGACCACCAATGGCTGGACACTCGGCCTCTCTTGGCACCGCCCGCCGGACCCTGCTCACCTCATGTTCTCGGCGTGGCGCGGGGCAACGTCGCTGAAGAGCACGATCTCCATGCGGCCGATGGGCGCGCCCTTGATCGCGACGTCCAGGAAGACCAGGGGGAGGGTGGCGTTGTTGCGCAGCGCCTCGTACTCGGGCATGATGATCGACTGGTTGGCGATGGGGCCCGCCGCCTCGCCGGCCGCGGGCTGCTCCTGCGCCATGGTGTTCTCCGGCACCTTCTCGGGCCGCACGCCGACGTCGGCGGCCGCGGGGTCGGTGGCTGCGGCCGGCGTCGCAGGGCTGGTGACATCGGCCGCCGAAGACCCCTGCTGCGCCTCGGTGCCGCCCGCGGCCTCGGCAGGCTTGACGGGGGGCGCTGCGGTCTCGCCAGGCCTCACCCCCGCACCCGCCGCGACCTCCTCGGGCTTGGCAGTGGCACCCGCACCCGCCGCAGCGTCGCTCCTGGCTGCTTCCGAGGACTGCACCACCTCCGCTGCCTTGGCGGCACCGCCACTGCTCGTCTCCGCCTTGGTCTTGGTGTCGGAGTTCGCTGAGGCAGCCTTTGCCTTGGGCGTCTCCGTGTGCTGCTTGGTGGAGATGGCGATCCCGTTCAGCCACCCGTCCTCTGCAGGGTGCCCAGAGTGTGCGGGGGTTCTCAGATCACACCGTCCTCCAGGACCCAACGTAGTCACCGGCACGTCCCAGCGGTATCAAGGCCCGCGCCCCGTGACACACAGACCTTTGAAGCGTTTTCGTGGAAGTTTGTCGGTGTTGCCTGCCATCAGCCAGCACTGCGGCAGTTTAAAGAGGGTGAAGGTGCAAGATGGGGCTGGGCTTTTCAAACCCCCCTGCAGCAGCCGGCATAGCCGTGGCAATCCCCACCCCAGCCTCACGACAACCCTTCCCCTCTCTGCCCACCTCCCCACTCGCTGAGCGTGGCGAGCACCGATCGGTGGAGGCGCAGTACTGGAACCAGGTGCACGTGGGGGTGGTCTCGCATTTGGCCGCGCAGTCTCGAGGGGCCACCTAACCAGGTCGTACGGGATGCAGGGTGACGCATGAGGTATGCCTCGGATCCCTTAGCTTTGGCTCGAACAAATGCGATGAGATCTCAGCATCAAGAAAAGCCTCTCACCGCATGATGGGAGACACCAGAGACCACAACGTCGGCGGTCGTTGGATATGGAAACCCCTTGTACAGTTGGAAGGTGGAGCCCTCCAAGCCCACGGCAGAAGGGTAGACGATGACGGCGGGACCGGTGTACAGTTTGCCTTGGTAATAAGCGAACAGGATGATGGAAATGGCCAGAATTCCCAGCCCGGCCCGGGCGACCGGGACCCCCGTCTGCCCCTTGGTTTTGCGTATGGATCTCATCATCTTGGAATCATGCCGAGCTGAAGTGCAGCTCAGGCAGATCGAATATGCCTAAAATGGAGAAGGCGAGACTGCGCGCCACCGGTGCCGTACTTCTCATACCCAGTGCCGGGTGTGCTCCGCATGGCCCGCTCGCACTGCGCAGCGGGGTGATTCACGATTCCGCATTGCCAGTTCAATTTGCGGGCTCAAATGGATCGTAATTGCAAGGCTGCACTATTTTACAGTATTTCACCCATCAGCGACCATTCCACCATCGCATTCTTTGGATCGCGCACAGATCAAAGCCACCCGACCATGCACGCAGCCTGAGAGGCACCCCCTGGGCTGCTGCAACCTGAAGTAGGGCCCTCTGATCCAGAGACTGCTGCCACCCCAGTGCCTGCCACAGGGGTTTACATGCTGCGCACTCCTGATGCCGTACCGTCCTGACACGCCTCAGTGCTGCAGGTGGGGGAAGTGGTGGATGCTGTGCTCCTTCACGTTACCACGCAGAAGGCGTATTTTGGGCCTCAGAGATGGTGGGCTGCGCCGACACCTGTAGTCAGGGGGGTCAAGGTTGACTGGGCATGCCATGTCAAGCACAGCACCCTGCTCCCTGTTGGCGCAGGGGATGGGGGCGTGTGTAAGCTGTGATCGGCCCCTCCCGGAGAGCCGTCCTGGATCCGCGGTCCCTGAAGCAGAGAGGTCGGGTGCGGGTCTCTGATCTGTGCACAGGGAGGCGGCTGGGAATATCCCTGTTCAACCAGGGGGTATGTTGGACACATGGAGCACTGATGCCGTTGCGCTTCCCTGACACATGGCTGCAGCCCGCAGGTACTCACAACCGGTGGTTCGCCCCCACTCGCGCCCTTGCGGAGCGCTCTCCAAGAGCCTGACAGCGCACCTCCCCACCCCTCTCCCCTCAGGACGCCCAGTTGCAATCTTGATGGCAGTTTCAGCAGCAGCAGCAGCAGCAGTAGCGAGGATGGCGCTCCCCCATGTGCCTCTGTCTCATTACCCACGGCGGCCAAGGGTTTGCCAATTTTGGCCGCAGACAATGTCCTCCCCTTGGCCTCCCGGCCGGACCTCGCGAGAGTGAGGCTGGACCCCAAGATTTCCACCAACTCCCGCCTGAACGCCCCACTCACCAATCCGCCGGCCGGCGCGGCCACCGCCATCCGTCGGACAGCGACCCTGGACATGACGCACCTCCCGGGCACTGTACTCCTCAACCAGTACGCCATGGTCCGCTTCCTGGGTCGCGGCGTGTCTGGGCGCGTGTTCCTGGTCATGGACGTGCTGACTCAGCGCCTGCTGGCGCTCAAGGCGGTGCGGCGGCCGCCGCCGGGCGGCGGCCTGTCGCGCTCGGGCCGGCGCAGAGATCCGGCCGCTGACCTGGCGCGGGAGATCGAGGTCATGGCGCGCCTGCACCACCCAAACCTGCCCCGACTGTACGAGGTGGGATCCCACGGTGGGGGAAGGTTTTGCTGCATTTCATCGGGAGGCGGTGGCGCTTTGTGTGGCCACGGGGCTCGGGAAAGGATCGCGAGGGGTGATGCGGCGCCGTCGCAGCGACGATGCGCCCCCTTGCCTTCTTCTCCGTGCCCCCCACCTCCTTCCCCGCCCTGGACCCTGCGACGTGCCTCTCACCCATCCCGCACCCCAGGTGATTGACGACCCGGGGCACACCAAGATCCTGCTGGTCATGACGCTGGCGGAGGGGGGACCCGTGCTGACGCGTGCGTCCCTCGAGGCGGGCAGGAGGCTGCCGGAGGCCGAGGCCCGCGCCGCCTTCCACGGCATGGCCAAGGTGCGCGTTGTCTGATGGAAGGGGAATACTCACACAGGATGGGTTCGAGGAAGGGATCAGTCGGGTGGTGGCGAGTTTTGCACCAGGTAGAGCAGAGGCTGGTCAGGAGCGAGGCCTGCGTCTCCAAATCGCCAGTCAAGGACATGGTGCTATGGGACTGGGCCTGCAGCTCCCAGGCCTGGTGTCGCCGTGCCGGCTGGGCCTCGACCTGGGTCAAGGAATTGCGCCCCATTTCCCTCCTTTCCACACAGGGTCTGGCGGAGCTGCACCGCTTGGGCATTGTGCACGGCGATCTGAAGCCGGAGAACGTGCTGCTGGGGTCCCGGGTGATGCTCACCGACTTTGGCTGCTCCGGCTGGGAGGGCGGCGGCGTGGGGATCCACAGGCCCCGGGGCACGCCCGCTTTCCTCGCGCCGGAGCTGGCCTGCGCCGAGGCCGGACCCTGGTGGGCGTGTGTTGTGGGGTCGGTGTGCATGTGGGAGGAGGGCTGTCGGGCTGGCTGCCAGAATGAGTGGGAAGGAACCCTGTGTGATGCACACAACGGCGCCCCAGAGTGACGAGGGCCGTTTCACAGCACTCGTCGCTGCCACCCATGCGACTCTCCACCGCCAATCAACCCTCCCCGCACTTAACCCCCTCAATCTCTGCTCAAGCACGCCGGCCTCCGACGTCTACTCCTTGGGTGCCAGCCTCTTCACACTCCTCTTCGGCACCATCCCCTTCCCCGCCACCTCCATCGCCGAGCTGTACGAGGCGCTGCACACCCAGGACCTGGTCATCCCCAGTGAACCCGCGCTGGGCGAGGGCGTGCGCCAGCTGCTGCGCGGCTGCATGGAGAGGGTGAGGGGTGACAGATGGTGTCAGGAGGGGGATTGAAGGGGGGAGCATGCTTTGGGGAAGGAGAGGGGAGGTACACCGATGGTCTGGGAGCCCGGCCATGCAATGCAAGAGAGAAGAGTGCCCCTGTGCAGGATTCATGTCCGCCCTGCCCTCCCTTCGCAGGACCCTGCGCGGCGCTGGACGCTCGACTCGGTGCTGCAGCACCCCTGGGCGAGGGGCGGTGGCCCAGGTCCCGCCGAGCGGGACGGCGCCCACCCTTTCTCGCCGCTCCAGGCCCTGCTGACGCCCGACGCTCTGGTGCACCGCCTGCAGCCTGGCGCGGGCGTCGACCCAGTGAGTCATGCTGCGGTGGGGGAGGGCAGCCAGCCCGGCCTCGTGCTTGTGCTGCGCGGCAGTCTGATGGTGGTCTGGCAACCCAACGAGAGTCACGACGGCGCCTGCACACCTCCACACGGCAGCAATGCTGGCGCCTGCACACCTCCACTCGGCAGCAATGCTGGCGCCTGCAACACCCCCGACGCCGAGGGGCGTTCCCTAGGTCTGACGACGCCCGGCCCGTCACCACGGCCATGTGGGCTCGCTGCGACCCCAGGCCCAGTCAGCGCCCTCCTGGACCCCCTGACCAGCACAACCCTGCTCACGCAGTCCAGCTGCGCGTCGTTCTCGCCTTCCCCCGTCCCAGGCTTGAGGGCGCTGGGGGTCTCAGCCGCCACGGACCGCGCAGCTGCTGTGGAGGGGAAGCCGATGGGCTCTCCGGAGAAGCTCCCGATCCCAAGGCCCCAAGCCGGCATCCCAGCCACATCACCGCTGAATGGCTGCCTGGAGAGCCCTGACAAGCCAGGACAGCAGGAGGCTGGACCCTGCGACCCGCGTCACGGCTCACTTTTTCAGTCAGGCTTTGCCAGGGCGTGGGAAACGCTGGCATCGCTGCGGGACCCAGGCGGCGGCTGGAGGCTGGCGGAGCACCGAGGAGGCGGCGTCGTGGGAGCCTGGCGCATCCTGCAGGGTGAGGGCCGGCTGGTTGATGGAGTGTCAGGGGCCGGGACCCTGCCATAGGTTTAAGTGCCCGGTTCCCATCGCAAGTCCCCCCCCCAAACTGCCTGCCTGCCAACCTTGGCCTTCCTCTTCTCATTCACAGGTTCAGAAGGCCTCCCACCGGGCCAGGAAACACCCGCACAGGCTGGGCTAAAGGGCGCCAGGCTGGTGGTCGGTCCCGACGGCGCAGAGGTCGTCTTCGTGTCCCGAGCACAGGCGGAGGCGGCTTGGGCGGCAGATCCGCTGGTGAGTGGACAGTCAGGGGGCAGAGGCCTTGACCAGCTGCCTCCAAGTTGCCGACGCCGTGGTCCCAGCTCGTGATGAACCCTTCCTGTGCCCCTCCCCTCAGATCAAGCTGGCGCTGCTGGAGGTCGTGTGGAGCGAGGAGATCGAGGCGACGGCCCTGCACACCTTGCTGCTGCTGGCACACTCTATCCCGCAGCGCTCGCCCTCCAGGGAGAGCCTGCACATCTCAGGGCAGCCCTGAGTTTTCCATGCTCAGCCTTCATTACTCTCAATGCAGCACTCAATAATGCATTTTATTGCCGATTCTTCCTTGTTTACCTCTGGATTTTTGGCCGAGAGAATCTTCAGCCTGATGATGACTTTGACTGGAGGGCGGGGTGCGCGCGCGATTCCTCGTCTCGGGGTGCGCCTACGACATGCTTCCTTGTGTATAATGCGGCACTCAATTGAAACAAGCCAGACGCTTAGGATCTAAAAATATGTCGTCAAACACGTGAACCGTGTTGCCACACCCCAATGGTGGGCAGTTCCGTCCCGGAGCCTGGGCCGATGGTGGACCCGGAACCATTGGAGGAGTTGCTGGGCCGTTGCGAGCGGCACCTCATTCTCAATGAGTTCTCTGAAGCCGAGAGACTCTCTAGAGAGGTGCTGCAGCGCACTATGTACAATCCAGGTGAGGCGACTGGCAAGCCTCCGGGTCCGAGGGGTTGCGTTTCTGGTGTATGTCCAGGAAGTGCACGTGCTTTAAGTCGCTGGGCAGCAGCACCTCGTGACGTCTTCCATGCTGTCATGTCGTACATGGTCAGGAGATGCGGAGGATAGAGCTGCCGTGGTGCTTATCCAGGCCCTGTACGAGACAAAGAGGTGAATAATGTGATGGGGTGCCAGTTGGTCACTCAGTAGCTGCTGCCTGAGCCATGCAGGGTGAGGGGATCCATCCTCACACCCTTTTGCAGTTTGGTAGTCAGACCCTGAGCCAAGGCAGCAGCCTTGGCTTGGCTTGGCATGGCTGCTGCTGACCATTCAGTACCCACCCACCCACCCACCCCAACACACACACCCATGCACGCCCAGGTTTGGCTCGGTCAAGTCAGAGCTGCAGGCCCTGTTTGGGCGGCTCACCTCCACCCCCGCCGCCTCCCTGCTCCTCTACCTCTCCCTGGCCCTGGACTTTGCCGACCGCCGGCTGGAGGCGCAGCAGGTGACCCTGGACCTGCTGGCCACGCGGTCGCCGGCGGGCTCCTCGCCCTGGTCGCGCCGGCAATACGCCGCGCTGCTCCACCTTTACGTATTCGAGGTCCTGCTTCCCGAGCTGCACGAGCCCGCCCAGGCCGCGCGCTGGCTCCGGGAGTCGGCGCTCCCAATCCCCGCCGCCCTGCGCGCCAGCCTGGCCGCCGAGTTGGAGGCCGCCTTCCCGCCGGGGGAGGCCGCGCCGCCGCTCACCGGCAGCTGCGCTGCCGTCAGCGCCCTGCGCGCCGGCTCCACGGCGCGCGGCGCGGTGCCCCGCCCTGGCGCCTCGGGCGGGCTGGGCGACGCGCTGGGTGACGCGCTGGGCGACGCGCTGGGCGCGCTGGGTGCGGGGGACGGCGGGTCCAGCGCCTCCGCCTCCGCCTCGCCTGCCTCCGCCTCGCCCGGGCCGCGCGCGGGCCTGGGCGGCGCGGCCGAGGAGTGGCTGGGCCAGGGGCTGCGCGGCTGGCGCCAGGCGGGCGCCGCAGCCCTGGCCTCCATCTCCGGCACCGGCGGAGCGGGGGCGCAGGCGGGGGAGGGCGCCGCGGCGCGCGACCCCGGCGAGGCCGCCCCGTCGCATGACGCGGGTGCCGCGTACCTGGCCAGCGGTGCGCTGCTCCTGCTCCTGGGTTACGCCGTGCTGCTGCGCCGGCGCCAGGTGGCGGCGGGGGCGCAGGGCGCGCTGCGCGCGCTGGGCGACGTCCTGCGCATGGGCCTGCAGCTGTCGCCAGGGTCCATCCCGCGCTAAACAGTCTGGGTTCGACATGCAGGGGCGCGGGCGTGTGACTGTGTGTGTGTAAGTGTGCAAGTTGGTGATGGGCCTGCCGCCCAGGCCAGCCAGATTTTGGCGACCGCATGGCCTTGCTCTGCCAATCCGAGACAATCTCGATTAGCGTGCCCCCTCCCTTGTTGTAGCTCATACTGCCAGAGAAGAGGGGTGTAGCTGAGGTGCGCGTCCAAGTTGCAGGGGCTTGGATGGAGAAACTGTCGAGATTTAATTGTGAGCTGAGCCACACAGGAAGATGCCCTTGTGAGGAGCGCCCAACCAGCCTAGGTCAACCCTGAACAAGACCTTGACATACCCCTAAGAATGCTACTGTGGTCTACCCATTGCAAGCATCGGATTTGAAGAGTTATTGGGGTTTGTCGGCTGTTGTGGGGTTGAGAACCGCCCACCCAGTGACAAATGTAGAAGCATCACGCTCATGAGAAGCAGGACACTTGGGTGACTACAGATAACACGCCACACGCGGTAACTGCCAGCCAAAGCATCACATCGACAGCTTTACAGAGCTTCACTGCTGCCATTCAGTCATTGAGTTGCGATTTTAGTCAGCTCAGCGCTAAAGTTCTGACGGGCCAAAGACAACAAGGGCGGCGGGCCGTCACAGATCATTTCCCGCATGATCAATGTCGGGAGGGGCATCCTGTATGCCATCTTAACATTATCATCTACACGTAGGACCAGGTGAGGATGCTCTCAACCCGAAAAAGGGCCGATCTTGCACGACCGGGCTGTCGTGCCAACATCGACATTGCCCGGCAAGCCAATCTCGGATGAAAGATCTTGCCGGCATGCGCGGCACCCACGGAACGCTCCGCTGGGCTCAAACTTGCAATATCGAGGGGATGATGCTCCTCTTTGCGGTGCTGAATGATCCAGCCTCTGATGTGATATCCAGATGGCTGGACGATGACCCTTCGTCTGCACGCCTCGACAGTACACAGGCCCCAGGCAGTAAAATCCGACAGCCCCCAGCCAGCGCGACCCCTTGGATGCCATGCACGGCAAGCACCCTGCTCCTTCAGCCTGAGAAGTCATGGCGCCGTTGTTCCAGGGCCCGAGACTGGGAATGCCAGAGCAAGCACGCGCCACCCGCTCCCGGTGCTGGCAGCCCGGAGTGAGGACCTTTGGTCCATTGCCGACATGCATGCCTCCGTATTCCACACCCAGAAGCGTCTGTGGTGGCCCCTCCTGAAGCTAGAGATGGTCCTGGGTCTCCACATATGTAGGTCTAGCACTAGGGAAGGGGAAGCGCAAGGAGTGGGTGGGCCTGCCTGGCCGCTGGTGGTTGTGCCTGCAGCCATCGTGATACCAGGAGCACAAGGCATCCTCACCCCAGGCTGTGCGCCCTGCGCTGCCTTTATCGACATCTGACCCCTGCTAGTTACGTCATGCCCTTCTTCTGCGCAGCCTGCCTGCCAGAGGCCCAGGAGCAGTTTGGACGGTACTGCTGCCTCTTCATGACCGAGCCCAGTCCCCGGTCGAGGTCGCACACCTTGACGCCCCTGCTCAGCCGGCTCCTGCCGGCGCCCGTCCGTGAGGACAGCGCCGTCAGCCATGAAGTCCTCGGCGTCGTGGTGATCGACGCCACCGGCGTCAACCTCCCGCCGCGCAGACCCCGCCCGGGGGCGCAGAGGTGCGGTTTCTTGGGGGGGGCCACACCGAGCATGATTACAGCATTAAGCACCTGACCTCATTCCATCAGCGTTGCCCACACAACCATCGCAGGAAGGTGGCCCGCAAGCACATGGCCTACCTCTCCAACCTGGCGGTGATGAAGGACCGCCGGCGGTCAGGCCTGGGCATGCTGCTGGTGGCCGCCGGAGAGGAACGGGCCCGCGCCTGGGGCTGCCGCAGCATGGCGCTGCATGTGGAGGCGGGCAACCTGCAGGCCCTGGCCCTGTACACGCGCGCAGGGTACCGCAGGGTGGGCACCCAGCCGCGGTGGCAGGCGCTGCTGGAGCTGCGACGGGAACCGCTGGTCCTGCTCATGAAGAGGCTGCCGCCCCAAGACAGGCCATGAGGAGCTGCGCTGGGGGGTTCGCATCCCCGGCCACAACGAGCTGGGACGCCGCAGGTTATGGACTGATACTAGGTGGTTTACGTGGACATTTTGTAGCAGTTCCCAGATGTATCATTTCACGGCCTCCCGCCTCTAGGCGGTAATGTTACTTGAGGCCAGATTTCTGGCACCTTGGGCGCCCTCGAGGCGAGCAAGGAATTCAAAAGACCTCATCCTGATAGACTTGTACACTACAAAACAAAATGCCGAACGCAACTATTTCAAGTCCTTGTGGTGTGGCGGTATTCCGCCCTTACTGATGGTGCGGCTCGTTGGACAGGTTCGGCCGAGGCATCCAGGTCAAGATTTAAGCAATACAGTCATGCCAAATCGGGACTTTCCAATATGTAACATTCAGAGAAAATATGGATGGGAGGGGGGGTCAGAATGGACTTCGCTAGGTTGGTGAATTGTAACAAGATAGTCTTGAGGCCACCAGCCCTTCAACCATGAGGTTGATTGTCCTACTCATCATAAGTTGAACCCCTGGCGAGCAAGCCCGCGCAGAGTGGAAGGATGGTGCGCCAGGCCCGGCGCCGCTTCTTGTGGGTTGCTCGACTACCCCCACTTCCTTGCTTTCCAGCGCAGCAGCAACACAATGCACGTCGGGGCGCGACACACATCCAAGGATCCCAGAAGAAAGTATCTTCCAAAACCACCAGTACCACGGTCCCCACAAACGAACCATGCACTGCACCTCTGGAAGGAACCAGGGTTGAAGTGAGCATTCTGGACCGTCTGGTGTTTGCGACACCCGGAGTCCGTGTCGGTAAGGCGGGTGGTGTGGCACATGTTGTCACTCCGTGCGCTTCCGGTGCATGCGGGCAGTGCCTGTCGCTTGGTGGGCTGTGAGAAGTGTTCTAGATCCCTGATCTGGACCAGCGAGGCCCTCCCCCTGTCCCACGACCCCCAGATAACAGCGCCCGCTGCTGTCGTCGGGCAGACCCGGCCCGGGCCCTTGCCCAGTACAGGAGCGTGAATTTGGACGCCTTAAAGGCCAGCCACTGTTTGGAGAGCTGCGGCCCCAAGCGTCGGCCATGCCGGGTGTGAGACTCAAGAACCCCACCGTGGGCAACCCGCCTGCAAGTCCTCCCCGAACCCGCACCTGCCGCCATGCCCGCGTGGTCCGGGCGTGCCACGCCGCCCCCGACAGCGGTGGGAGGCACCGCGACCCGTTCCCACGCACGAGCATCCCAGGCAGCACCCATGCCCCGCCCCAGAAGGCGCGGGAGGTCGGCGCCGGAGTGGACAATTCTGTCGACCAGGCCCCTGCCGCTGCGCAGGCTGCGCTGACGCCGGCCACTGCGTCGGATCTGGAGGAGGACGCGGACTGGCAGGACTGGAAGGCAGTCATGGCCCGCACGCACTCCCTGGTGAGGAGCATGGGGATGGGGTGTGTGGTGGTGCCAGGGTCTGTATGATTGGCTGGTCCCTCCCCCCTATTCTCGCCCGCAACCCCCCGCCCTGGTTCCCGCATCATCACCCACCCTCTCACAGCTCCCCTCATCAACCCTACCAACGCCACCACAGGCCGAGGCACACGAAGAGGCGTGCGCCGCGCTGGACAGCTCGGTGGCCCTGGACGCCTACGCGGCAGCCGCCGCGCTGCGCGACCGCCTGGCCGGCATCCGCGCGCAGGACTGCCTGGGCGAGGCGCTGGCCGAGCTGGACCGCGCGGTGGCGGCGGAGCGGTACGCCGCCGCCGCCTCGCTGCGCGACATGGCCTGGGCGGGCCTGCCCGGCTGGTGGTCGGGGCGCGGCGACCGCGGCGACGTGGCGGGGCACCTCATCCGCGTCAGCCGGCGGTACGGGCACTATGCCGCGCACGCCTTCTCGGGCCGCGACCTGGCCGCCGCGCTGGGCTGGGCCCCGGACGCGGTGTTTGAGTACGTGAGCCTGGGCGGCGGGGACGAGGATGGTGGCGCGGGCGAGGCCGACCCGGGCGCGCAGGCTGTGCTGGAGATGCACTTCCGCCGCGGGGCGGGCGGCGCACTGGAGGCGCAGGCCGTGGCGGTGCTGGGGCCCGCGGAGGCCGAGGAGGTGGAAAGCGCGGACGGCGACGAGCTGGCCGAGGTGGTGGTGGCGGTGCAGGGCGTGGAGGTGCTGGACAGCGATGACGAGACGGAGGAGGTGGAGAGCGAGGAGGACGACGAGGAGGAGGAGGGCCTGGAGGTGGGCGGCCTGCTGCGCCGCACCGACGACGGCTCGCGCGCGCGGCACGCGGGCGGCGACGACGGGGCTGAGGACGGAGCCGAGGACGACGACGACGAGGAGGAGGCGGCGGCGCTGGGCTTCGCGGCGCCCGGCTCGCGCGCGCAGCTGGTGCGCGCGCTCGAGCGCCTGCTGACGCTGGAGGCGGGCCTGCCTCGGGGAGCGTCGGACGAGGAGGAGGAGGACGACGACGCCGCGTCCAGCGACGCCCCCGCGGATGCGCCCGCCCCCGCCCCTATGCCCGACCCCTCGGGCGCGGGGCGCCAGGCCAGCCGCTTCGCGGAGCTGGCGGCGATGTTGGACATGGTGCGGCGCGAGCGGGAGCGCGGCGGCGGCGGCGCCGCCGGGCCCGACGCGCGCCGGCCGTCGGCGGGGCACCTGGCGCGCCTCGTGGCCTCGCTCCGCGGCGCGGTAGGCGACCTGGCCGGCGGCGCCTGGCGCGGCGGCGGTCCCGGCGGGCGCGGCGCGCGCTCCTACTGGGCCGCGGCGGCGGCGGCGGCGGACGGCGACGGCGCGCCCGCGCCACCCGCGCGCGACGGGGTGGACAGCGCGTCTACGGTGGCCGAGCCGGGGCCAGGCGCGCGCGCCGGCGCCGCGCCGGCCACGCCGCCCTGCGTCCCCGCCGCGCTGGAATGGCACGGCCGCGACGCCTTCTCGGTGTCGGTCAAGCCGCGCCAGGTGGAGGCGGCGCTGGCGCTCTGGCGCCGCGAGGCGAGGGGCGGCGGCGGCGGCGCTGTCGTGGGGGGTGTCGACGCCGACGCAGCGGAGAGTGCGGATGCCAAGGCTGACGCGAAGCCGGCGGCGGGCGAGACCGGCGACGCCCTCGGCTCGGCCGTGAGCGCCGGTCGGACGACGGCGACGGCCGCGCCGCCGGCCGACGTCGACATCCTGGGCCCGGGCGCGGCGGCGAGGGCCGGCAGCGGTGCGGGCGCGGAGCTGCCGCCCGCCCCACCGCCCACCTGGGAGAACGCAGACGAGGTGCGGTGTCGGTGTGTGTGGGGAGGGCGTTGGAAGTGGGTGTTGCAGCGGGGAGAGTAGTGGGGTGTCGAGGGTGGGGCGGTGCTGCAGGCTGGAGCGAGGTCGGCGTTCGGGCTGGAGGGAGGGCGTGCTGGCGCACAGCGGGGCCGGGCGGCTGGAGCCCGAGGCGGCGGCGCTGGCCGCCGGGCCCGCTCCATGTGCTGTTGGGCCCCGCGCGCGGATGTGCGGACCCAGCCCCACTTCTCCATGCGCACGCACGCTTGCACGAGCACTCACACGAGCACTCACAGTGAGAGGCTCGATCCCACCCCCCCAGGCCGAGGCCGCGCTGCGCACGACGGGGGCCATGGAGCAGGTGCTCAAGGCGGTGGCCAAGCAGCTGGAGGGCGCCGTGGACGGCGTGGACGGCGAGGTTTGGTCCGCGCTGCAGTCGGCGCTGGCGGCGGTGGCGGCCAAGCGCGAGCGCGACGCGCGCGCGCTGCGCGCGCTGCGCTACAACATCCCCGTCCACGCCGAGGTGGGTCCGGTGAGCGGCCCGCAGTCGGGCGGCGCGCGGCGCGGCGCGGAGGGGGCGCGGGGCGGGGCGGCCCCCGCCGCACCCTCGGCGGCGCCCCCGCGCGCGCCGCGCGCCGAGCCGGAGCTGCAGGACCGCGTGAGCTTCCGGCGCATCCGCGCGCCGCGCGGCGACGCGCTGGCCGGCGTCTACCTGGGCCAGTTCGGGCCGCATGGGCCCGAGGTGGTGCAGCTGGCGCGCAGCCGCCGCGACGGCGACGAGTGGGTGCACGCCACCAAGATCACGGGCGACCGCAACGTGCCGGCAGGGGAGCTCTCGTTCAAGGCGCGCGTGGGGCGGGAACACCGCCTGCCCACCGCCGTGGAGGGCTACCCGCCGGAGCTGGGGGTGACCGCACGCTACGCTGGCCGCGGCCGCGTCGCCGAGCCGGTGAGTGAGACACGATTGGGGGCCCCCCGTTCGTTGTGGCCCGGGACTTTTGTTGGGGTCACGGCTTGCCTTGGAGTGTCCAGGGGTGGGTCAGGAGCGACAGGGAGCACATCCAAGCACGGGCCTGCATGATCGGCCCAGCGCCGGTACCCTTGGTCCTACCCTTCACCCCCATCCTTGAAACCCTCGTCCCGATCTACCACCCCCCTCCCTCCGACGTCAGGGGTTCAAGAACCCGCGGTGGGTGAATGCCGAGCTGCTCCAGTTTGCGTCGGGCAACCCCATGACCCGTGGCGCGGAGCTGGGCATCGTCTTCAGCGTCTCCCGCACCCAGCGCTACCTCATCCTCTTCAACCGCGTGGACCTGGAGTCCCTGGAGGAGGACGCTTCCTCCCTGGGGCCCTGATGTTTTCGGCGACGCGCTTGCGGGGGCGGCCGCCGCCTTTGATTTTTTGGGAGCCTCGACGCTCCCCCCCTTTCTCGTTGCCGTTTCCCTGGGTCGCAAAGCCCGTTTCCCCTGTCACCCGCGTCGCGCCTGCTCCTGGTGCCGCCTGCACACTGATTTTGTCTACATGTACTCATCGACGTGAGTGTGTTTGAAGGGTCTGGGGATTCTTGAAAGGAGGGTGATGAGGCCGGGGGGGTTGCACCATTGTTAGTGCACGCCCATGCTCGCCGGGAAGAATCACACGCCAGCGGCCTCAGGCGGCACCATGCAGGGGCTGTACGCCCGGCCGCGCCGCCAGCTCTGCGTTGGCGGAGCTGACCTGGCGCGCCACCGCGGCGCCTAGCAGTCGCCGGGCCAGGGGGTGCAGCGCGGGCGGCCGCTCCAGCAGGGACAGGTCCAAGGAGGAAAGATCCACCACGTGCTGCAGGGCGGGGGCGGGCGAGGCGGCGGGTGCGGGGGTGGCGGGCTCCTTGGGAGCTGGGGCCGGCTCTGCAAGAGGATGGGTCGGTGAGCATGGAGGCGTGTCCGGCTGAAGGGAGTGTCGCTCAGCCTGCCCCACCGACCCTCAAGATCGCTTTGCGCATGCGACGGCCCCCCCCCGCCCATTGCGAGGACCATCCACGCACCGGAGGCCGCTTCGGCAGCCGTCCCTGCCTCCTCGCCCTTTGTGCTCCAGTAGTTTTGGGGGCGGGTGACCCGACGGGAGAAGGGGTCCAAGGTCTTGCTACCCTCGGCCTTGGTAGCACCACCAGGCCCCTCCAGCACCTTGTTCGAGACATTGTTCAGGGCATTCTGCGCCAGGGGGAGGCGCGGTGACGAGGTGACATCTTGGGTCGGCGATGGATGCCAGGGTACAGGCATGCTGCACGGCGGCAGGGGCGCCATTCCCCAAGGGTACCTGGCAAGCCTGCTGCCGTAGCACTCCACGTGGTGGGGAGAGCGCTTCTTTGATACAAACAAACATGCCCTCGGCCCCCTCCAGCCCCACCTGGAAGTTGATGTTCCTGTTCTTCTTGTTGATGTCCTCCATGCCCACACCCAGACCCCGTCGGGCCGAGGCCACCTCGATCCTCTCCTCCAACTCCTTGAGCTCCTTCTCAAGGCTGCGCCGATGTGTGTTTGCTGGGTGGGTGCTTCCATCGTGCCACAGCCTTGGCTCTCGGCCAGAGTCCGAGCCCTTCTGCCCACCGGCAATCCCTGCATCTCCTTGTCGGGAAGAAGGCCCCATCACTCATCCTGCAACCCCCCTCCCTGCCAGGCACCCGCGGCTCACTCTGCATGTCGGACGACGTCCCCCGCCTCTGCGGCCGCGTCCCTTTCCCGCTCCAGCCGCGCCCTCTCCAGGGCGGCATTCCGGGCGCCCTCGCCCTTGGCGCGCTTACGCTCCAAGACCGCCGCCACGTCGGCGGCGGTGTAGGTATACCTGTGTGTGTGTTTGGGTCGAGAAAGTAAAGCGTCGGCGCAGGGTCTGGACGATGCAGAGCATGTCTAGGAATCGCCCTGCGGCGGTGCGCGCAGCCGGATCGATTCGCCATGATGATCCTGCCGCCGCCGCCTGGACCTCTGCCACAATGCATCCTCGGCCTGGGCCTGCCTCGGGAACCCCACAGCCTGCAGCTCACGTCTCGGCGTCCTTGATGCGGCGGGCAACCTCGGCAACCTCCGTGCGCCCCAGCTGGGGCCGGCGGTCTGCGCTGCAGGCGCGCTGCCAGGCCTCGAATTCGGCCTCGCTGACAGCCGAGTTGGAGACCAGGGCCAGGGGCATGCCGCGCTCGCTGAAGCCGCGCGCCACCCGCAGCCAGGTGCTCGTCTTCTCTTGGTTCGGTCCGAAGGGGTAGGGGCTGCGCCAGGGCTGCCCAGAGTCCCTTCGGCGCCGGGTGGGAGTGCGTGTGTGGGTTGGCTCAGGGCCTGACGTACGGGTACAGGCTCAGAGGAATGAACCGCCGCCCAGAACTTGTTGGCAACCCTGCCGCTGAAATATTTCCCCCTTGCGAATGGGTTGCAACAACAGCCCTGGCAACTGCCTTTCCCATCCGCTGTCACAACTCCCTGTCCCAGGCAACCTCCCCTCCCGCCGCTCCCCTGTAATTCCCAACTGGCCCCCCCCCCCCACTGCGCTCACTTGTAGACTCCCGGGGCGCGCTCCTCGACGTCCACAACCTGCGCCAGCATGTAGTGGGGCCGCGCGATGCCGTCGGAGCATGTACGTGTACCCAGAGAGACGCGGACCTGAGCAAGAAAGGAGGAGGTGGAGGGGCAAGAGGGGAGGGGCGTGGGACCAAGCAGGCCGAGGGTGTGGAGAGGGTGGAGCGACGGTCACAGTGCAGCGGGGTGACGGGGGGTCCCTTGAGCTGTCACGGCGACCCCTGCTGGAAAAGGTCATGCAGCCCAGATGCCCCAGCCCTGGAAAATAACTCGCTCCACCCTCCTCGCTCCTCACCATGCAGCCGGGCATGGTGGCGGCAAAGAAGGGCTCCCCCAGCCACTTTTCGAGCTTGTAGCGAGGGACGATGACGCTGCACACGTCCTCAAAGGCGGCCTCGTCCTCCTCCTCCTCGTCCTCTTGCCGCGTTTTCCATCCACCCGCCGCGCCGTCCTCCTCCAGGTCTGGTGGGGGAGAGGAGAGCGTGGCGTGATGTTCTGTGGGTTGACACTGATGAGAATGACAGCAGGACCACTTCCTTTGTGTCGTCCAGCGGTAGACGACAGCCACCTGACCCAGCCTCGAGCCCGGCTGCCCCCCCATGCATACCTGACAGTGCCTCGTCCTCATCATCCGACGGCAGCCGCGCACGGCGGGGCGAAGGGGACCTGGAAAGGCTCTCGTCCCTCTCCGCCTCCTCGTCGGCAGCCGGGCCCCTGCTTGAGGATGAGAGGAGGGCGTGAGAAACTGGGCGGGACGGGATGATGCTGAACATGTACCCAATCTCTTCCTTGACCTCAAGATTGCACACAATATTTAAAGTTTCCCCAGGAGTCCATTCTCCCCTCCCTCAACTTGTTGGATCAGGAAGCTAGGGCGCCACCAGACTATCAACTGGAATCCCATCACAGCTCTGCGCCCCCTGCAACAACTCGACAAGATTCCTCAAACACACCTGCCCTCCGTCCGCGCCTTCCTGGCAGCCACCAGCTCCTGCATGGCCGTCTTCTTGGCGGCCTCCTCCCTCTCCTCCCGCCCGCTGCGCATGGACCGCCCCGCGCCCTCCCCCGCCAGCGTCTCGCCCCGACTCCGGGTCCCCGCCACTGTGGGCCCCGCCGGGACGGGGCCGTGCGCCGCCTCCTGGGCCGCCTTCCCCGTCTGCTTCAGCAGCTTGCGGCGCTGCACCTCCTGCTGCCGCCGCTCCGCACGCTCCGCCAGCTCGAACTCTCGCTCTAGCTCCGTCATCTGGGCTAGCCTGTACGTCGGGGGAGGCAAGCCAGGTGGAGATTTGGGGACATGGGCGAGCCAGCAACCCCTGCACCTGCACATTGCAGCTCAGATGTGATGTATAGGCCCCACAATGCACCATCTCGTAATGTCCTCTCCCAGATTAGATTCCAGCATGTGTGCGCACCGAGCGGCGTCAGCCTCGTCCTCCACAAGGTCGGCCTCGGTGAAGGCCACCGCCTCGTCGCCGCTGTCGTCCTCGCCTCGCGTCGAGGCATCGGCCTTCCTGGGACGAGGCTTGCTGCCGCGCCTGGGGAGGGGTGTGGAGGGAGATGGAACACAGAAGGGTTGAGCCAATGCCCCACTGGAGGAGCCTGCACTGCGAATCCATGCAACCCAGTCCATGGCCTGCGCCACACCCCTCACTTTGGGGCTGGAGCGGGCTCCTCCTCCTCATAGTCCATGTCCGACTCGTCTTCCGAGGAAAGCTCCTCATCGGAATCGGACAGGGCGAGTTTGCGAGCCCGCTTGCGACTGCTGCCCGCATCCGCCATCCCGACAAAACAGCGGCTGAATGAACGCGTTGGTATGGTGGATGCAAAACAGTCAACGTGCGTTGTGCACGACCGGGTAAAGCTGCGCGCCCAGGAGCCTGGTGAGCTCTCGGTGTCCGGTATGCGGGCGCGCGAGCACAACCTGGTGCTCCATCATGCCCCGGCGCATCCTTGCGACGAACCGTGTGGAATGCAGAGATCTCACCGCCCTTCACCTTCTTCTACATCATCACCAGCCTCGATGATAGCCCCGAGGGACATGCCGCGCCTCTCGGCTTGCCTGCACTTTGAACGAAAGTGATCCCTGGACTATGAGCGGACTGACGGGGGTGTGGGATCAACTGGTGGATGCTGTCTGTCGACCACCCCGTGATGACTCCTACACCGACGAGGACCTTGTGGGTGGGCAGCGGGCCTCCTTTCGCCTCGGCAAGGCCCGGTACTATCGCCAGGACCTGGAGGTGGGGGTGTGTCAAAGGGCCGGTGGGGAGCATGCCAGGCCAGTGGCTCAGCCACCTTGGCCCGGCCCCGTGGTGTTGGATGCGTGCATCGTGTACACTGCATTTCGCTTTGTTCAGAGGCTGATAGCGTGCCACCTGCATCTGCATTTTCAAGAGGATCCATGCACCGACACTCGCCTGAAGCTCCCCCGCCAAATCACCAGCCTGCCTGACCCCCCCCCGCCAGCTGCACAACGAGCGCGGCGAGCGCCTGCTGTGCAGCCACTTCCGGCCCTGCATCGTCGCTAGCAAGGACGGGCGCCTGCCGGTCGTGGTGTACTGCCACTGCAACTCGGGCAGCCGGCGCGACGCCGAGGAGATCATCTACCACTTCCTGCCCCGCCACGTCACCGTCTTCAGCCTGGACTTTTCGGTGCGCTGGGTGGGTGACACACTCTCAGTGGGCTGCATCCTTGGTCTGGGGTACAGGCGGGGCGGAGGTTGTCGTGGTAACAAGGAGCACCTCCCTGCCTGAGCGACAGGGGTCGTGCCCGGGCAGTCTCAGCCAATCTCCTTGCTTGGGAGACATCAACAGGTCGCTAGACAGGCCTCACCAGCGCTATCCAGATCGCGAGGCTCAGGGCTCCACCTTCCCAGGGCACCCACCAACCCCCTTTCGTCCCTATAATCTCGCGCCGACCTCCAGCTGCACCCCTGGAAACCCTCGTCTTGCACCAGACTGTCCATGCCTCCTCCCCTCTTCACACACCCTCAGGGCTCCGGCCGCTCCCAGGGCGAGTGGGTGACCCTGGGCGCGCGGGAGGTGGACGACGTGGCGACGGCGGTGCGCTATCTGCGCGACGAAGGCTCGGCCCTGACCATCGGCCTGTGGGGCCGCAGCATGGGCAGCGTGGCCTCCATGCTCTACGCGCGCGCCGACCCCTCCATCGCCGGCCTGGTGCTGGACTCGCCCTTTGCCAGGCTGCGCGACCTCATGCTGGAGCTGGGCTCCAGCGACGACAGCCTGCGCATGCCGCGCGCCATCGCCAAGGTCGCGCTGGCGGTGCTCAAGCGCTCCGTGCGCCGGCGGGCGGGGTTCAGCATCGACGACGTGGCGCCGGTGGAGGCGGTGCCCGCGGTCCAGTGCCCCGCGCTGTTTGGGCACGGCGCGGAGGACACCTTTGTCTCGGCGGAGCACAGCCGGCGGCTGGTGCGCGCCTACGGCGGCGAGGCGCGCCTCCGCCTCTTCGACGGCGACCACAACTCGGGTGCGCCAGGAGGCTGCTGGGAAATGTTTCTTCAGTGTGTGTGGTGGGGGGGGTCAAAGGTGTGGGGATGGGGGAGGACCGGATTGGTCGGGGTCGAAAGGCCAGCTAGGTGATGAGCAAGGCCATCGCAGCGGCAGGCCAGGCATCACAGGGCACGGCGACCTCGGCCACCCACTTCCAATCCTTGCAGTGCGGCCTGACGACTTCTACGAGGAGGCGGTTGGCTTCATGCTGAGCGCGCTGCGTGTGGAAGAGCTGCTGGGCTTTGATGTGTTCCTCATGGACCCTGCGGCTGCCGGCGCCGCGCTTTCCTCAGGCGCCGGCGCGCCCCGCGCCCGGCGGCTTGGGCGGGGCGGGGCGGCGGGGGGCGGGGGCCCCACGGCCGCCGCCGCCGAGCTGGCCGCGGACGAGGAGGACGACGCGCTGGCGGCCGCGCTGGCGCTGTCCATGCAGGAGCACCGGGCGGGGAGGTGCGTGCTGCTTTGAGTGCTCTATTTCGTGCGGGGCCAGCATGGTTATGGGGCCTATGTATTCGATGAGGGAGGGGCTGTGCGCCACAGTGGGTGTCTGAGGGTGGCGCTGGCGACAGAGGGCGCTGCACTGGGCCATGTTTGCATCCACGGCCATGCTGGCGGGCGAGCGTCCTTCCGGCCTCGTCATAATCCCACCTCCCTTCCCTCCTTTTTTGACTCCACCCAACCCCCCATCACTGCCCCCAGGGACGCGGGCGCGCTGCCACTCAGCGAGGAGGCCGAGCTGGCGCTGGCGGTGGAGCTGTCGCTGCAGACCTCGCTGCTGGTGCGCTGCACGGAGCCGGAGCCAGAGGACGAGCGGGGGGCCTCACCACCCACCTCCCCCGTAGCGCAGCGCAGCGCGGCGCAGCACGCGTACAAGGAGGAGGCCGCCGTGCGGGCGGTGGTGGGGTCCGGCGAGGGCGCGGCGGGCAGCCCGCCGCCACCCCCCAAGCAGGAGCATGTGGAGGACGGCCCTGGCTCAGCGGGGCCCCAGCAGGCTTCATGAATTTTTCTTGCAGATCCCAGAACCTTACTCCCTCTTTGCAACTTCCTTCGAAGGACTCGCCTTGTGCGCTCCCAAGTTAAAAGAATCGGCGTGTATGCAAGTGCAAGGGGATTCAAGTCAGGGGCCCGGTGAGGCCGGCCGCGCCGCCCTCGCCCGGTCAGGACCTCCCAGGTCCGCAGCGGGCAGACTTCCCCCCGTGTGTCCGGCGGGCAAGGCATTCGATGTGGGTACTGCAGGCGAGTCAGCCGGCGCGGGCCTGGCTGGCAGATTACCCGGCGCGGGAACTGCAGGCAAGTCACCCGGCGCGGGAACTGCAGGCAAGTCACCCGGCGCGGGAACTGCGGGCTCGCCCCCGCTGTCGTCGTCATCTACCTCCATGCTAAACATGGGGATGGCCGGCACGCCCCGCCTTCCGTGCCGCCGCGACCTCCTGCCGTGGCGGTGCCGCGCGCCCCGCTCCGCCATCTCCAGCGAGGAGGCCTGCCGGGCGGCGAGCGCGCCGGGGCTGCCATGCCACGCATCCCCCGCAAGCGCAGCGCCGGGCAGGGGGGCCGGGTCGGCGCCAGGGAGGGGCGCTGGGGCGGCGCCGGAGCCTGCCCGAGCTACCGCCCCCGCCCCCGCCCCCGCCCCGCCCCCCCAAGGGCGCCACCCTCCTCCGATTTGTCCTGGCGGCTGCGCCCGTCCTCATCCTCCTCAGCGTCGGAGGGCCCATCCACCACGCTGGCGGTGCACAGCGTGGTCCCGTCCGGCATGACCACGACGATGGGGGGTTTGATGGGCGCAGCGCGGACCGGACCCAGGCGGGGGGCCCCCCCCGGCTCGCCGACGCTGGACATGCGGGGGCTGGGGGGCAGTGCCGCCTGTGGCGCCCACCGCGCCGACAGCACGGCGCGGACGAGGGGCCAGCCGCGCGACTCGCGCGGCGTGGCGGCCGCGCGTCGGAACAGGATGACGCGGCGCCAGCAGCACATGATGACGATGAGGAGCACCACCAGGATGGCGGTAATGACCTGGCCCACGAGACCCAGCGAGAAGCTACCTGCAAGGTCGGGAAGGTTTGTGGGGGGGCACAGAGGCAAGGCTGAGACTCCGGGATGGATGGAGGGCAGCGTCGGGCTCGAGCCCGCCAGCGCAAGCGCCAGGGCTGGCATGCAGGTGGGATGGTGTGGGGGCGCCGGACAGGATTGCAGCCCCAAGAACCCTGGCACGGACCGGCCGGTCTCACCACGCCTGCAGTTGCTGGAGCTGCACTGCCAGCCGAGGTTGGAGCCGCGGGAGTAGATCTGTGCAGGGCAGGGATGAGATGACAGGGCAGATGGTCAGAGGGATGCAGGCGGCTGCAAGCAGGGGTGCGGTGGCGATGGACGCCCCCCTCTTTCCCGACGCACCCCACACCCTTCTCAAGAGCAAGGAGCGCAGTGCTCCTCCCGTCAACCGCCCCACCCAGACGCGTCGCACCATGAGGTCCACCCCAGAGCTCGACTGGAAAGGAGGAACGCCCCCGCAGATGCCACAGTTATATCGTACATCGAGCACCTCCAGGGATGACATCATGATCCAGGCATTTGGTAAGGGCCCGGTTAACTGATTACCACCTGGGCAAGCATCAGAGGAGGGAGGGAAGGCATGGGGTGGACTGCGGTGCCTGGGAGATTGTCGATTCCCGGCACCAGGCAGCAGGACACATGAGACGCCAGCCACCCGACACTGTGGTGCCCATCCTGTCATTTCCTTGCCCATCGAGTCACCGCCGCGCACCAAGCAAAAGCTGTGACAGGCTGCGAAGGGAGCCCCAGGAGTAAGGCAGGCCGCCTGATGAAAAGGGATGCGTTGGTATGAAATTGGGGATCGGTTGCAACAAGGCCATGCACTTTGAATACCATGCCCGCATGCCGACTACTGGGGACAGCTGAGCGTCGCCACTGACGCCTCGGCACCCAGTGCTCCCCACTGATACCCCGGCATCTTTCCCGGGCCTTTACTGCGCCCCCGCCCCGATGCAAGCCACCCACCTGCCAGGGCGTTGCTGCTCAGGTCCAGATTCTGTAGGCTGGACATCGAGGCCCAGCTGGGAGGCAGAGGTCCTGCAGGGGATTGAGATCAATGGGACACAGGAGGGGTCAGAGTAGGATTGCTGCAGCCTATGAGCAGGTCGAGGTACACCTCATACCCTGCGGCGGCCCCTTTGTACCCCCCCAACTCGCCTGAAAACCCAGAGGACGAGAGGTCTGCCACGGTCAGAGTGGACAGGTTGCCATAAGAAGCGGGGAGCCCACCCTCGAAAAAATTTGCAGCCAGGGAGAGGACCGAGAGACGCGGCATCAGGCCCAGGCCGTTTGGCAGCTGGCCCCCAAGCTGGTTCCCGGCCAGGAGGAGGCTGGAGAGGTCGGTGAGGTTGGCAATGAACCCCGGCAGAGGGCCCGAGATGCGGTTCCCCCGCATGTCCAGCTGCTGCAGCTTGGTCAGGTCGGTAATGCCGGACGGGATGGACCCCGTGATTCCCGCCGCCGCCTCGCCCGAGCTGTTGGGCAGGGCGATGCCAACCACCCGCCCGCGGAGGCAGGCGACTCCCTGCCAGGTGCAGGCCGGCGCTCCCGAGCCGGAGGAGCAGTTGGGCGAGGAGCAGGGTGGCGTGCCCTGCAACCAGGACGGCGGGAGCCCCTGCCAGGCGGCGATGAGGGCCGACATCCCGGCTGTTTGGGTGGGGTAGGGGGTGGGGTGGGGGTTGTTGTGGGAGGGGGTGAGGAAGGGGGCATCGTGCTGCCTGGGCAGGGGATGCCTGGCCACCATGGTCTGGAGCCATGTGTGGCCCAGGCAGGGGCCCCGAGCCCCCGGCCCAGTCAGCCCTCCCACCTTCATCCGAGTCCTCTCCAGCTTGCTGCGCCAGCGCCGGGAGGGGAAGCGCGGCGATGAGTAGAGCGAGGCATAGCAGGGTCCCCGGAATCCGGTGACCAGGCATGCAGGATGGGGAGGGCGTGGCCTCCGCCACGAGCCAGGCGCCGGGGGAGAGCCTGCGGGCCAGACTAAATCTATGACACTCCTGTGTGGTCGAGGTCGCACAGAATCTTGGCAGGGACCGTCGTGCGGGCACACAGTGCGCAAGGCGCGCTGCGGTTGAAAACCCCTGGTGCGGTGGCAGCCCTACCTGATCACAATCGTGGCTTGATGAAACTCCCTGCAAGAGAGACAAGAGGACGCATTACGAGGACTGAAATGTATGTCTGGTCAGGCATTTGTTTCGGAAGAGCTGCGACGAATGACAGTTCATCATATGAGGGAAGCTACCAGCGCATATTTCGCGAGAGGGCATCAAGCGACGTGCACCAACAGCGCATACATGCCAGGCAAACGTACGTCGCTCCCGACCTAAGACGATCGTACAAGCTTTTTATAATGACTGAAGCAATACGTAGGAAATATTTGGACACTCTTACTGGATCTGGACCCAATGATTGTGCAGTGGGGTGCCAGGCTGTGTGCCTGCACCTTCCAAGCGTGTCGGTCAGCATCGCAGGGGGTGGTGCGGCATCGAGCTCGTAGCATTCCGAGAAGGAGAACCCCACCAGCCCAGCATGAGGCTCAGCGAGCTCAACTCTGTGACCGACTCTGAACACAAGGCGAGTGGGTACACCGCCGCTGGGGCATGTTCAAGAGGCTGACACTGGCCTCAAGTTGGGAGTCCCTCTTCCCGTCCCTGTTCTGCTCGTCAGGCCTGTGAAGCGATTGCTGCCGAGCTCTGGAAGAAGGGGAGTCTACACAGTGTTGTGATTGCAAGGGAGTGAGTGCAAGAGGGCCCTCCTCCACACGGGGCTGTCAGATGGCATCAGGCGCAACACTGTCGTGCACGACCTGTCTCGAGCGGCAAGGGTCAAAAAGAATGGCAGAGGTTTCGGTTAAAAATCAAGCGCATGGGATGGTTGGCATGGTGGAGGTTGCATCTCGCCCCGTGGCACCCCAGTTGCCGGGCGCGCCAGCCTCACAAGCCCGCTGACAGGTAGGACGTCACCCGGCCCGGCGGCGCCCCCGCACAACCCTCCTCCAGGTCCGGGGCGTGGCGGCGCGACCCCAGCACCGCGACGTCCTCCGCCCCTTTCCCCCCTCGCCCGGAGCGCGCACGACGCCGTACCCGGGGCCCTCGGCCAGCGCCACGCCGCCGTCCGGCGCGAGGACCACGACCAGGGGGCGGACCGGCGCAGACCCCGGCGCGACCTTGACCTCCGCCGCCCAGCCCGGGCCCGAGCCCCGGCGTGGGTCCAGGCGCAGCGTGCGCCACGCCGCCGGCGGCGCGGCGGCCAGTGGCCACCCGTGTCGCGGCGGCGCGTCCGCATGCCGCGCCCCCAGCCGCGCCCCCAGCCGCGCGCGGAGCCGCCCGGCGCATGGCACGTAGCGCAGGCAGAGGATGGCCAGGGTGGGCAGGACGCCCGTCACCGCCACCAGCGTCAGCACCGAGGTCAGCACCACCGTTTGCGTGGAGATGCGCCCTGTGTGAGCGAGGGTGAGAGAGGGACGGGGGGTGATGAGAGAGGGGACGGCTTGTGTTGTAGGGGAGGGAGACCAAGGGGCCCGGAAGTAACAATGAAGAGGGAGCCACCCCTGGGCCGGCCTGCACGGTCTGCAGCGGGCGACGGCCTGAGACCAGGGCGGCGCAGCGGCGAGTCTAAGAATTGACGGCTGCGATGCAGGTCCCAGCCAGGCGGCGAGAGCGGCACCAGGCATGATTGAAAATCCATGCTCTGTCCCCCAAAATTAGGGACGCACCGCTGTGGACCCCTGCCCCGTCGCCGCCGTGGCAGTTGGCGGGGGAGCAGGGCTGCCCCAGCGCGGTCCCGGCCGCCTCGAGGTGCAACGAGGCCGGGGCTGCATGCGCCGGCAGGTCGCCGCAGATGCCGCAATTGTTGAACAGGCCCAGCAGGGTCAGGCGCGGCAGCGCCAGCCAGGCGGGCGGCAGCGTCCCCGTCAGCGCGTTCCCGCCCAGATCCAGGCTGCGCAGCGCGGCCAGGCGCCCCCAGTCCGCCGGCAGCGTGCCTGTCAGCGCGTTGCCGGCCAAGGCCACGCGTGCCAGGTTGCCAGCGTAGGCCCAGAAGGGCGGCAGGCGCCCGGTCAGCGCGTTGCCTCCCGCCAGCAGCGTCTGGAGTGCGGTCCGCCCGAGTGCGGCGGGCAGCGTCCCCGTCAGCGCGTTGCCGCCCAGGTCGAGGTACCGTAGCGCGCCCAGCGCGCCCAGCGCGTCGGGCACGCCACCCCACAGCGCGTTGGAGGACAGGTCCAGGCGGCGCAGGCCGCGGCAGCTGGCCCAGCGCGGGGCTCAGCGTGCCGGTGCAGCCGGCGGAGGGCAGGGCCAGGCCCACCACCGCCCAGGCCTCGCAGGCCACGCCGGGCCAGGCGCAGGCGGGGGACCCCGCTGCGCCGCAAGTGGCCGCGCTGCAGGGGTCCCCGCTCTCGTTCCAGGCGGGCACGGCGCAGGCCAGCTCGGCCCCGGCCTCCTGCAGGGCCAGCACTGGGCGGGAGAGGGGGTAGGGGTTCGTTTTGGGGGTAGGGGGAGAAGTGGGGCACTGTATGTTACAAGGGAGGCCACCCCCGGTTTTGGCAAGGTGGGCGGGGCACTGCATGGTGAGCCCCGCTGATAGACTCAGGGGATCGGCACTGACAGCGCTCCCTCTTGCTCTCACTGGCCACACAAACAGGGTGCAATCCCTGTAACATACCAGTGTCGGGGTCTGTCCTTGCATGGGCGGGGTTCCAGGACAAGACGAGGCCAGCCAGGAGGCACCAGGTCCCGAGGCTACCCTGCCCTGTGACGCGGTGCAGGGCCTGCTGAGGCATGAGACACAGCAAAACCTGATACGTCCGAGCTTCCTGATCCGGCCAGGATCCCTATGACATCTCGTGCCCTGCAGCAGGCATGCGGCGGGGTGCAGGCTTCCCCGCCTCACACGGCACCGGAGCTAGGGCTGGCCGGCCAGGTAAGTCGATTCAGTAAATACTGTATAATGTATAAGAGAGCAGGAATACGTTATCCTGTATCACATGAACATGCAGGTGCGATTCAGTGAGGGAGGCCGCACGCCCACGAAAGGCACGAGGAGGGTCAGGCGACCAGCGTCAATGCGGGAACCTACAAAAAATTCGTCATTACAAGCCTGCGACCACAGCAAGTTCATGCAAGCGTGCTGGGTACAATCCGTCCGACATGGAGCTCGGTGTCTATAGATCGTGACCGCGCCAGCACTGCCATGGAACCCGGATCGTGTTCTCCCAAAACTTTCACAACTCAGACAGGGGACCACGCAGCGTACAACGGGAAACAAGATTTCAAACGGGGAAATGGGCCCCGGACAGGGAAAGGAGACTTAGAAGTTTGGTCGGCATGAGGCAGGGTCAGGTGTGTGGGGGAGGGGGGCGATGCAGTGCCTCTTTGCTGGGAGTGTGGCTCCCCCCAGGGCTTGCTCCGCGGGCATGGCAGAGCATGCCCGCAGCGATCGAAAGAATTGGCCTCTCTTCTTTGGTCCATGGACGGCGGGGGGAGGGGGAGGGGGGGGGGTGGCGGTGCCACCCCAGGCCTCCTCAGTTCCTCAACCCCCGGTGCTGGTAGACCGGGAAGACCACGGGGTCCAGCGGGTCGCCGCCGGCCGTCGCTTCGTCGTCTGTTGTCGCCTCGTCGCGACGCAGTCCGTCGGAAATGCAGACCATGGACACGCGGGCACCTTCGGGCATGGCCACCTGGAACAGCTCCGCTGTGTGGAAGGGCGGGGTCTCCTGTGGCGCCCTGCGGGTCGGGGAGGGATACGCGCGGGGAGGGGTGGATGATCGGCGCCAGGCGCCACAGCTCCACACCCAGGCGCAGTGCAGGGGGGAGGGGGGGGAGGAGGCGCGTCCTCGCCCCCGCCACATGATGGGGTCCTGCGGCGGTCCGGGGATCTGAAGGCCACGCGAGGACACCCCGACTCACACCCACAGCAGAAACGAGCCCGCAAACCCGCTGCGCACCCCACTCACTTCTCAGCGTCGCCGGGATCGGCGCCGGCGCGCGCCGCGTCGACCCTCGCGGCGTGCTGCCTCAGCGATCGGCGGATGACGAAGATGGCGAGCGGGATGACCAACAGGAGGAAGAGGCCCAGCACACATGCCACGATGATGGGCGCCCACTGCCGCGCCCCGGCTGTGAGGGCGGGAAGGAAAGGGCGGCGGGGGCGGTGAACGGCAAGGGACACATGAGGGGGGCCCATGAGCGGCGGCAGTGAGAGGACACATGCCAGCTTGCTGCGTGCCTCTCCTCCACAGCAAAGAAAGAAAGCACACCCATCCCCCCCCCCCCACGCTCTCACCAGGCGGGTGGCAATCCACCGTGTCGCAGGACTGCCCTAGCCCCGTTCCGCTGGAGTCCAGCTGTAGAAGGGGGCGGAGTGCGGGTGTCGGGTGGGGCTGGCACAGATTGACACCTTCGCGAGCATGCAGGCAAGGAAGGGGCAGAGGCGAAGGGGCAGAGGCCCTGTGCCACGATGCTGGGATGCCACCGACCAACTCCCCCCTACCCTCCCGAACACTCCAACCCCGATCTCCATCCCGACCCGAGCGCCCACCTGGAAGTCCGGGCTGGGCGGATCCAGCGGCGGGCCGCAGAGGCCGCAGTTCCCGCTGACGTCCATGCGCGATAGGTTGCTCATCGCCTGCCAGCTGGTGGGGAAGGGGCCCAGGAGCTGGTTGCTGGCCAGGTGCACCATGCTCAGCCCCTGGAGCCTGAACCACTGCGGCGGCAGCCTCCCTGCATGGGCGGAGGGGCGCGGGGGGTGGTAGGGCGATGACGAGGGGCAGCGCCCCTCCAAGCCTCAGAGGTTGACTGCGCTGCCTCCCAGGCAGGCGCCGCACGATTACACGCTGGCCATTCCCCCAGCCCCTTTGCGAGAGACCACGCCGACACCCTGCGGCGTGCTCCACCCTCCCTCCTCATAATTAAACAAACCCTTCCTCGACCCCGCCCCTGCCTCCCCACCTGACAGCTGGTTGCCGTCCAGATCCAGCACCACGAGCGACTGGAGGCCGCCCCAGGCGTCTGGTAGGCTGCCCGACAGCTCGTTGGCAGAGAGCTGGAGCATGCGCAGGCTGCCGCACCCCGCCAGGGAGGGGGGCAGCTGCCCCGTCAGCCGGTTCTGCTGCAGGCCCAGGTACTGCAGCTGGTCCAGGGACCCCAGGGTCACGGGGATGCTGCCCGTCAGCTGGTTGAAGTTCAAGTCCAGGGACACCAGGCTGGCCAGGGCGCCGAGGCCGGGCGGGATGGTCCCGGTAAGGCCCAGACCCCTCAGCTGCAGCTGATGCAGCTGGGTGGCATTGGCCAGGGCGGCGGGGAGGGTCGGGGATCCGGGGCCGGGGCTGCCGGACCCAGAGAGGGTGATGCCCACTACCCTCCCGCCTGAGCAGGACACCCCCTGCCAGGCCGAGGGGCAGGGCTCCCGCGGGCATTCCACGCCGGAGCATGGGTCCAGGTTCTGCCTGTCCCAGGAAGACGGTATGTCGGTGAGGGTCGAAGCCAGGCTTTGAAGCGCGAGCACTGCGGAGGGGTGGAACGCCGGGAATGGGGGCCGTGGAGCGCTGGTATGAGGACGTGCCCGAAGCCCAGCGCCATCGCAGCGCTGCGTCGAGCGATCGCAGAACTTACCGTCGCCGGGATCCCCGATGGCGGTGACGTGCGTCATGCACATGGCCATGATCGTGGCGGCGATTGCCAGCCAGTGCGCGCTGGTCCAGCTCCTGCCGGGGTGGTGCGGCCCCTGTGGAAGGCTCATGCCGGGCCGCAGAGGCCCAGCGCCCGTCCTAAATATCATTATAATGAGCACTGGATCAGAGCTTCATACTGAGAAACACCTGCGCGCCACACCAGGGACGGATTAGTCGCCCCTAAAGCTGAGCGGCGTACGGAGCGCTCCACCCAATCGAGCCATTCTCGTGTGATGGAGCACCGGGCAGGGTAAACCCACGAAGCACAGGAGTATCCTAGACCTTTAGGGCACCTTATGGCTGCGCCTATCCCACCACGCCCCTTGAGCGATGACAGCACCGCAGGCGAGATTGGTCGACGTACGGTTTCCCGCCACGCTGAAGTTCTGTTTAGGACGGGTCGTACGACAGCACAGGACCACCTTCCAAGGGTGGGGTTGTACAGCACACGGACCCCTCCTTGAGTAAGAGGGAAATTGAGTACTGACAATGTGCGTCAATTCGATGCATGTGGCACTGCGCTGTGGGCAATTGATCCATACCATACAACCCTAGCGTGCGCCGTGGTTTCATCGGAGTGCAGTCACCCCTCCGAGGAATTGGTGTCACCGGAGACACTCACACCACTGGAACAGGCATGGGGCCGGATCAAACTGCGCAGAGGAATCAATGTGAAACAAATTCGACCCCTTTGTGTGGCTGGGTGAGCGGGTATCGACTCGATTTTCATGCGCGCTGTGGTAAAGCACGCGAGAGTTTCTGCCTCGTTTCTGCCTGATAGAGACCGGTATCATGGCTCGCAGCTTGCTTACAGTTTCAGAATGTCGTCAATGTCAAGCTCGACCCAAATTCTCCGGAACGGGGGCGCGAGGGTATGTGAAAGACCACGCAGCAGGCACCCCTGGGCACGTCCGCACGAAAGGGACACTCAAAAAATGTTCAGTGCAGCACTCCGGTGTACATCACCCTGAAGGTTTACCGGCCGACCTGGACGCGATGGCCCATTCCTTCTCATTCGGCATGATGACTATGATTGGACCGCTGGTTGATGTGGAGGCGGCCAGCGTCACATTTTCGCCGCCGCGTTTCCTGCACGTTTTGTGTTGTGTGAGTGTTTGTGTTTCCGAAAGTTTTGATGGTGGAATCTGGCGAGGTGCTGTGCGGCTGGAGCGGCACAGCTGAAGCAAGCCTGACAGGGTTTGGGAATGGGTCTCCTGCCTTCCAATGAATGCAAGTGCTGACATCCAGTCAACCAGGTGCCCCTGTCATGCAAAGCGTGCCTGCAGTCCCATCCCATCCTACGGGTGGCGCACCTGGGGTGGAGTTCCACAGCTCCAGCCTGCCGGTCCTCCACACCAGGCAGTGCTGGTGCGACGGGCGGAGCACGCTGTTTTCTGTAGCAGGTGCACAGGGCCACAGCCGTCGCAATGGCAGCCAGCGGCAGGAGGATGGCCAGGCAGAGCACACCTGCGCTTGACCCTGCAGGGCGGCGAGCAGCAGGGTCGGCTCGTGGAGATCACGTGCGCCCCCGATTCCCTGGGCACGCCGCAATACCCTCGAGGGTTGAGCGGAACAATGCTACCCCGCGGGCGCAGGCCAGTGACCGCTGGCACATCCTGAGGCTTCGTGGGGCGGACATTGTCCCGACTTCCATGCAAGGTCCCACGCGATGCCTCACCATGCGCGGCAGCAGGTGCGGCCGGCGTGGTGAGGACGGAAGCCAGTGCATCCTCCCGTTCGCTCGAGTCCTGTGGGTTTGGTGATGGTAGCATTGTCGTCCTGCGCTGTGGATAGGCCTCAGAAAAGGCACGAGCCGCACGTGCAAGGGGCAAGTGCAGGGCGTGACCCACCTTCTGGTGCTGAACAGTGCTCACACACACCAGGACAAGGCTGGGGGCCTCAGGCAAGGTGGGGCCGTCTGCGACCGGTGATTGCGTAGAATTTCAGGGTTTCGAGTGCTGCAGCTCCTCACTGCTGTGCCAGCGCCACACGCCTGGCAGGCGTGCATGCCACCGCAGGGACCTGGCCCACTCACCGACGGCCAAGGCTCCACAGTCCTCTTGCCAGCCTGCTGGGAGGGGTCCTGCAAATGGGGCATGACGGATGTCAGAAGCGTAGGATCAGGGGGGGTGCCCGAAACGCCATGGGCTCAGAGCCACAAGTACAAGCAGACGACCCATCAGGAACAGCCATGTCGGCAAGGGGCCAGTCCGGCACCCACCATCGATCCGGTTTCCCTGGAGCCACACGCGCTGAAGGTGGGGCAGGGAGGCCCAGGATTGAGGTATGGTGCCGCTCAGGTCGTTATGGGCCAGGTTTATGGTTGTCAGTTGCAAGGGCATGGCTGCCGGGAGGGGGCCGACCTGTGCAGGAGCATGGGCGGCGCCAGTGACGAGCGAGGGGAAGGTGGAAGGGGTAAGGGATGATTCACAGGGCTTCAAAGACAATACCTCGGCTTCCTTGGGTGCTCGACGTGGTGTCTATGCACTGCATTCAGACGCCTCAGGTCCGACATCCCTAAGTATATTTGCACAACAGGCGCTCCTTGCCAACCCCTCCCAGCGCACCAGCTCATTATTTCGCAGGTCCAGGACTCTGAGCTCGCTCAATGAGAACATGTTGGACGGAAATTGCATTCTCAAGCCTGCTCCTGGCAGAGTGAGCTCCACTACCTTGCCCTTCTCACAGGAGACCCCTGGCCAGGAACACTCCCCAACTCCGCACGTGGGCTGGGGACAAATCTTTGTACCCCGGCTCGAGAGACTCAACATCTGCATTAGGACACTTTCAGTACCTGCAAGACACAGAATTGGAAGGAGGTCTAGTGTGTCTCCATGGATAGTATTGAGCGAGCTCGCAAGCATGCTCGTATACCACGTACTTGGAGCGAAATGCTCGCGGTTGACATAGCTGCCGGAGACTTGACTTAGCTCGAACAGCGCTCCGACCAGGAGCGCCACGAGCCTTTGCATGGATGAAGTGGGACCACGTCGTACCAGAATACTGTGCATGATGGGTTTGGGGATCTCTTGTTTCCGCGTGCACGCGGGTCCATTCGACTGGGAAGGCAGAGCACTCAGCAGCCTCGCTGCGGGGTGAGACCACACAGGCTTACGCGGCAACCCCATGACGAGGTACCATGGAGCATCTCTCAGGACATTCAGACTCGCCAGACCATTGGAGCTCTGAATTCATTATTACCTGATTGGAAGGCGCCAAGCGGGCGGCTCTTTACCTCCCGACTTTATTCCTCGCTCCGACACCCCTCGGAAAGATCTCAGAGTCTAGACATCTTCCTCGATGTCCCCCAAAGCTCCCCCTCGAGACTAATCTGCACGCCCTCCTGTGCAATTTGAGACTTTCTCCGGCGACAATTGTGTGGCCACCCCCCGCAATATCCCAGTCAGGAATCCAGCGTGCCCCGATTCGCTCCCCATGTGGCTTCCTGCGGCTCCCCGGATCCGACGGCACCCGCTCGATCAACAGGCCGGTACCTCACGGTCATGTACGCTGCGACGGCGCGGCATGCCTGTGCCGCAGGCGCATACCGCATCAAGCTCAGTCTCGTTGAAGGGCACGGGAGGCAGGCATCACTCCCGGCCGACTCTGCACACGAGGACGCTGATGTTGTCCTCACTGCCACGCAGGTAGGCCTCCGTCGCCAGCTTGCGGGCCGCCACCTCTGGGCTGGTGGACTTCCGCGCCATCTTCGCGGCGTCCTCGTTGGACATGACATCCCAGAGGCCGTCGGAGCCGAGCACAACCCACGTCACGGCGTCTGTGGTGGGGAGGGGGTGGGGGGATGTTACCCAAGGCGGAGGGGACAACAGTCTGGCCGTGGCGCGGCAAGGGGGGAGGGTCGTAGGGGGGCACCGCCCCGATAAATTGCCTGGCCACACCTGCCTTCCTGGAGGGGCACCAACCCTCAGCACCCCAACCCCATCCCATTAACCAGGTCATGCTGGACAGCAGGGTCGCCAGGCTCACCCTCGCTGAGGATGTCCTCCCGGATCTCAGGGTGCGGGATGATGAACTCCTTCATCAGCCGGTTGCCAAAGGAGCGCGACACGGCCAGCACGCCACCCACCCGCCAGGTGCCTGCCCAGACGACGCTGCCACCCGAGCCCTCTATCCGAATCTTCTCGTCAGAGCGGTTGGGCTTGTGATCACGCGACAGCATGACAGCTGCGCCGCGAAAGGGAGGTGGGGGTGGGGACGTTTGGAGGATGGGGATGGGTGGGGGGGTGGACACTGGAAATGCACGGGAGCGCAAGTACCAGAGGGCATGGGTCCAGGTGCGGTGCCGTCAGATAATAGCCTACACATCCAGACACCCCTCTGCACCAAACAATTCCTGAGAGCACCCACCTTGCCGACCGTCGTGCATGACTGCCCTCGAGTCACCCACATGCGCCGTGATCAATCGCTGACCCACTACCATGCTGAACAGCTGGAAAGGAGGAGGGGGAGCGGACAAAGTCGGATCCCTTGCTGAGAAGCAGAGCTCCAGGTCCCAGCCTGCAGGCCCAGCGGGATGACAACGAAGAACCACCCTGCCAGGGCACAATTGCGCCGAGAGGAGGCCACCCCTCATTCCAGCCCTTGGTCCCAGTGCTTGGCACTCAGAACCCCATTCCCCCCTTCCCAAGCTCTCACTGCGGTCGTGCCGTCGTCGTTTGTGATGTGCTTGTCATCCTTCAGGTACCTCTGGTCAGTGTTGATGAACCCCTCCTCTGTTGAAGAGGCAGGATGGTGAAATTGGCACAGTGAACAGCTGCGGGCAGTCCTGCAGTCCAAGCGGTAAATGCAAGTCCCAAGGCTCGTTCCAGAAACCCTGGAACGCACATCAACGCCCTCACATCCACGCGACTCACCCACTGCCTTGAAGAGGTCGCTATGAAAACTGTCGTGGTTCAGTATGTTGTGGGGCAGGTTGTCACACACGTAGGCGGAGGCGGCAGGGCCCCCATGACCTGCCAGGGGGAAAGTGGGTTTACGGATAGCTAACCGGTGCTGGGGGTGCCGTGGCACACAGCAGCCTTGTAGAGGGGCACACTCGTCCCTGCTCCATCTCAAAGTCCCCTACAGAGCGCCCCTCTCACCGTCGAAGACCCCAAAACAGCCCACTTCCGTGCCATCCTTGTTGAGAAACTCGCAGAACACACAGTCCTCCTGTGTGGACCGCTTCCCTTGCATGCTGGCCCAGCCGGCCTGGACCTGGTTGTCGGACCTGAGGTGCGGGGCAGGGGCGGGCCTTCCTGGGACGGGATGGGGCGAAAACCCTTCCAAAGTATGGAGGGGCCCATACCTCGGCGGGTCCCGAACCCACGGCATCGCACCTTGCGACGCTCCCGGACTTGAGTCCATACTTCCTTTCGAGCTTATCTTGGACCTTGGTTTGGGAGCATTTGGCCTCGAACATCTGTTTGAAGGCCTCCATCCCACCCGGTCCGTGTCGGACACCGACCCAGGGGAGAACTACCGTGGCGTCGCAGCAGGTGCCGTCTTCATCTCACGCCCGCTAGATCAAACTGTCGAAGGATTTTGCGTCGGCCGCCCGACATTGCCCGAGAATAGGCAGTGCAGTTCCGTCCCATCTTGGCTGACGTCAGCATCCCTGGTTTCGTGAGCCGGTTGCGAGCTGGTTCGGCCCTCCTCCAAGGTCCCCTGGGGCCGACCAAGGCTGTCACAAGAGCGGGGAGGTTCCTGGTGCATTTGCCAGTCCACCCTCGAGGGATGTCAGCTAGATCAATCAAGACCATCCAAACCCCGAGGGAAATGCAACGGGCTGGAGGTCCGCAAGGAGAGGCACAGCAAGGGGCAAGCGCAACCGAGGTACACGGAGAGGAGCAAGGGGCAGGCAACAAGGCGACAATAAATGCTGGTCCTGGTGAGGCAAGAGAGCAGGGGGCGGCAAGGCGGAGCAGCGACTGGATCAAGATGTCGACCCCAGTGGGTCGGCGGCTGGGGGCCCACAGTGATCGCCGGGCATGTGCTTGCCCTCGAGGGAGACAGATTGGCAAAGGGGCAAGGGTCCAGAGGGATGTGAGGGCCCGGCCGCGAGAGCGCCGCGCCCAGCATGGGTCCACGGCACTTGGGCGACGCCGCTGTTGAGCTCCAGCAGACGCGCCAGACTCCCGGTGTTGGACAGGGCGGGTGGGGTGCCCCCCAGCGACGCCAGGCCCACACCATCCCTCCGTCCCTCTCACCCCCCTCCGCACCTCCAGCGGCTCAGTGGGAGGTCTTGCCGCAGACGCCGCCAAACACCCAGAGGGCGTGGTGCAGGAAGGCGTGCCAGGTCATGGTCCCACCCTGGAGCAGCAGGATGGCGGTGGAGATGCCCATGGCTGCGGCCATGATCCAGACGATGAGGGCGCGGGAGCCCGACTTGGCGCTGAGCCAGAAGACCAGGCCCTGGCCCAGGGCTGTGAACACGAGACCCAAGGCGGCCAGGGCCAGGCCGTAGTCCAGGGGCACGGCGCCGAGGGAGACGAACACCACCGAGGCGGAGACGGAGGTGAAGAGGATCATGGTGGCGGAGGTGGCGGCGGTGACGTCCGGCAGCACGCCCATCTCCAGCATGAGCGGCCCCTTGACGATGCCGCCGCCCACGCCAAACACGCCGGCCGCCAGGCCCGCAAAGGTGCACAGCGCGGGGAAGAGGAGGGTACTGCGCGCGTCCCACTGCACGTCGCCCTCCTGGTACTGGTGCCCTCGCGCGGCCAGGCGCTCCGCGCGGCGCAGGAGGTAGGCCCTCGCCGCCAGCATGACGGTGAGGGTGAGGGGGAGCAGCGCGCCCACCACCGCCCAGTAGGCGGGGGAGGGGCAGCGGAAGCGGGTCTTGGCCAGGTCCGAGGCCACCACGCAGGCCAGCATGAGGAAGAGCACGGCCAGCTTCAGGCCGGGGACCTCCACGCGGTAGTGCGCCAGTGCGCGGCGGGCCAGGCGCTTGACGCGCTCGCGCCGGCGTGGGCGCTGCGCCGGCGGCAGCAGCGGGGCGCTCGCGCCGTCGGTCGCCGCCAGGTCGGCGGCCGAGGGCGCGGCAGACGTCGGGGCCGAGCCGTCGCTGGCCGACCCGCCGTCCTCCGCCGCCACCGCCGCGGCCGCCACCGAGTCATGCAGGTCGCCGCCGCCGGCGTCTAGCTCGGCGTGCGCGGCGCGGAGGGCCCTGTCGGCCTTGGCGTCCCGCGCCGACAACGAGCGTGCCTTGACCACCAGCTTGTAGGTGATGAAGGTGAGGAGCAGGCCCAGGCTGATGGTGGTCAGCCAGGGAGGCAGCACATGCTGCGGGGATTGGGGTGGGGGGTGGGGGGGTGGGAAGGGGTCAGAAGGATGCTCTATATCGGAGGTGGGGCCAAGGACGCTGAGGAAACGGCAGCCTGGTTTGGCGTCAGAGCCAGCCGGTCCATCACCACATCACCCCCGACCATCCTCCTCACGTTGACATAGGTGCCGAGGATGGCGCCCAGGATGGTGGACGGTTCCATGACCAGGATGAGGTCCCAGTCGATGAGCGGCGCGTCGCGGAGCGGGTGCCGCCGCCCGATGTTGATGGCCAGGTTGGTTAGGGTGCCCCCCACGATGGTCACATTGGACAGCGCCACCGCGCTGTAGGTGTCAAACCCTGGTGAGACAGGAATGGGACGGGGGGAGGAGAGCGTTGGGAAATGAAGGCTGGGTGCAGGGCAGGTTCAATGGGCAGGAGTGTCGAGAATGTGGGACACTTGTCATGGAGCCATGAGCGGGAGTGCTGTCCACCCCCGCTCATGGGCCTCAACAACAGAAGCTCACTCAGAACGATGAGGTACAATGGCACCAGGATGCCGCCGCCGCCCAGGCCGCCAGATGCCGCCAGGGCCAGGGCCAGGGAGGCCAGGGTCAGGCCGATGATGTCACGTAGGTTCAGTGGGAAGAGGTCCTTGTGGGGGTCCCGCCGGTGGAACGGGGCCGTAAGGCCCAAGGGGCCCTCCTCCCCGAACAGGGGGGCTGGGCACAGGGCGCCCCCCAGGAAACAGAGTGTCATGTCGGAGGTGTGCAGGCCACGAGCGCAGGGCTGCCATTCATGGGGGGCGTCCAGGTCGAGGAGGTCTGCACTGGCGTTCAGCGACGGGGCCAGCCTGGCAGCCACCCCAGCCCAGGTTGAGGCTGCCAGGAGACACACCAGACACGACCGCCATGGCGTCCCATGACTGCCCATCACTCGGTCGAGGAGGGTTTGGGGGATGAGACCCCTGCCAGCGGCTTGCGCTGCCGCTCGGGTGGGTGACTAGGGTTGCTCCCAGAGACGGTGGCACTGGCCTGCTCGAGGGATGCAGAAGAGGACAAGGCGAATGCATGGACAGTCACAGTTAAATCTAGATACTTGCGTGGATGGATATGACTCGCAATTGGACGGCAGTCATCACGCTCGTGTGCCAGCAAATTGCATTTGTGCCGACCAATGCGATGGGCATTCCCGTACAGCGCGCTGACGTCGATGTCAGCGAGTTGTTCGGCACGAGTTTGCGATCTTGTAGTGAGAGGGGATTGTTTGAGAACGGCGTCTCCAATTCTGAGGGCATGCTACCTTGGTTGGGCGTCTTGTTTCGCCAAATGAGGGGGATTTTACAATGGGAGACCAGGTTGGCATGCTTAATGGCAGGTGGGGATGCGGCTAGGTGCCCCTCGGGCGAATCATGCGCAACTCCGATTCTACCGGGATGGGGCACAAAACGGCATGCAGCAAGTGTATAATACAATGCTAATCATCTTTGGCTTTCGAGGGCCTCAAGGACCGGGAGAGGGCCCATGACGCTTCCACACGCTGCCTACGTGCCATGCGTCCGCTTTAGGATCTACATCCGCCCGTCTCGAGCTTCACCCGGCACCAAAGGAAACGCCTCGATGAGGATACAGGTCCATACCAGCATGCAGTGCGTAAAGATCAAAGGGGCCCGCATGCCCAGGAGGCTACAGTATCACGAAGCACATCTGGGCTGACACCAGTCCCCTCCACCTCCATGGCGCCCAGCTCCTCCTGGAACGAGGCATAGAACCTGGAGATGAAGGCCTCGGTGTCTGCAGCGCTGGTTGCTTGACCCTCTGCTTGGTCTGAGTGCATGTGCTGACTCAGCATGCATTGCACACGCAGGGCCGCCTGGCTGAGTCGCCAAAGGCCCAGGGCGTCATGGTGCAGACTGCAGGCCACATTTTCCAGCTCTCGAACCGCTTCCAAGGCAGCAGGACCCCCTGCCTGGTGCAGGGTGCTGCCGCCCTGGATCCAAGCGCGTAGTTCTTGCGCCACCGCCCCCGCTGCCCTGAAAGGGCCCTGGCCGGGGCTGTCATTGCTGTCTGCCACTCGAGCAAGGGCCAGGAGTCTGGATTCCAGACTACCTGAGGGTTCAGTGACCCTCAAGCTGTCACTGTGGGTGGACTTTCCAGAGATCAAAGGTTCTTCAGACCCTGCAAAGAAGCCAGGTTGGAGGTGGGACGGGCTATGGAGCGTCTGGCCATATGCACAAGTGCAAGTCCAGAGGGAGCTGGTAATCGTTTCCGGCAGCTCACCCTGAGACCTCTTCTGTTTTTTTAATCTCGGTCTAGGGCTGTTGATGGTTCCACCTGCAGAGCCTTGCGCCTGCTTCTGCGGAACAGGGAAAACAAGGAGGTTCTATGGGCATGGCAAAATCCCTTGCCCACAGTTTCAGTTATAGCCCACCCGAGGGGCTCCGCGCACCTCAGCCGAGGCATCGGAGGCTGCGAGTCGCCTGCTGATGTCGGCGAGAGCATTGGATTCTGCGAATTTTTCCCTAGCCATGAAGCGGGATGTCGTGGAAGACCGCTGTGTGCAACTAGAAATCAACGGAGGTCTGCCAAGTACAGCAGGGATATGGACAATCTGCTGGAGCAGGACGGTTGAATTTATGCTTATTGGTCGTGAAACTCAAACACTTATCGGAATGTGGTGAGAGAGGCGTCTCACGCATTTCGACCCAATGCTTGTCAACCCTGCGCGCGCTGGGACGGTTTCATCGACAGCAGAGCACTTGGCCCCACCACGTCCCATCCATCTCGAGCACAGGGCGCTTGCCACCCCGTGTTCCCCTGTCCATGCCATGAGCAAGGAGGACTCTCAGGACAGGAGGAGCAGCGGCGCACTCAATGATTCATTCCACTGGCACCGCAAGGAGCATGATGGATGAAAAGCACTGGATGTTGTAGCGCGGGTCCACCCCCTTGTTACCCCCTGGGGTGAAGTCCCGTGGCGACGGGAGGTTGGTGTCCACCACCCTTGCCCAGCGCTGGCCCGGGGGGGGCAACGGGAGGTCCACATCCACGGAGAAGCCGTGGGCGTTGAACGCGGCATAGATGTCACCTCCCCCTTGGCCCCTGGATTGAGGAGGGTCAGGTAAGACTGGCTCAGCGCTGAAGGTGACACACCCAGCGGCGCCTGCCCATGTTTATTTGGGCGTGCAGGTGCCAGAGAGTACAAAGGCCGCAGAGCAGCAAGCACGGCAAGCCTCTGCACGACTCAGAGATTCCCGGTCTATGCTTCCATGCTTGCTGAAAGGAGCTGACAACAACATGCAAGTGGGGTGTCCAGACCCGCTCCCAACCTCCCCAACCCCCCACCCACCTGTCATGCAGGGTGAAGGCAAGGAAGCGCGACTCTGGGTCCTCCCAGCTGGATTCGTGCCAAGTCACGTCCTGTGGACCCAGGAACTCGTCCCGCCCCAGCAGGGGGTGACCTGTCCGGAAGTGGATGAGGCCGGCGTAGAACCTGGGAGGATGGCAAGGAGGTGGTGTGGGAGGCTGATTCGCTTGGAGTGCTTTGAGGATGCCAAGGTGGTATGCCGTGTGTGGCCATTCCTGTCCAAGCAAGTGCCCAGCGAGCCTCCCGACAGGGACGGGAGGCATTCGACTAGAGCAGCAGCGCCAGGCAGCTGCATTTTGGTATCACACCAGTCCATGGCATGAAGAATAACACCTCCATTCTTGGCAAGTCCGCAAACACAGATGGCACTCATCATGCGGCCAGACGACACACCTGAACCACCCGCTCTGCTTGGCCTCCTCCAGCTTCTCCCAGTCATAGTGCGTGAGCTCGGTGTCGTGCCCGTAGTAGTTGTTGTTGCCGTGCCGCGTCTGCGCGTATTCATCCCCTGCAAGCACCAGACGAATTTGGAATACTTAGTCTCAAGGAGGCTTCTTGAAGGAGTGAGAGGTCGGCAGACCGTTCCCTTTCCGTTGAATCCCCCATTGCTGATGCACTTCCTGCCAGCCTGGCGTGAAGTAGCTGCATCTCCTAGTCCTCCAATTTCCCTTCTCATCCCCTTTTCACAGGCAAGCCAAACCCCACCTGCGAGGATCATAGGGGTGCCCTGCGAGAGCATGAGGGCGAGGTGCAGGTTCCGCATCTGGCGCGCCCGTAGCGCCAACACGCCGGGGTCACTCGTCTCCCCCTCCACGCCGCAGTTCCAGCTGAAATTGTCGTTGGTGCCGTCGCCTATGTGGAAGGAAGCACAGAGGCGTGGGTGCATGGGTGAAGGGATGACACAGCATGTGGCGGGGTTGCCTACTGAGCTTCGCTGACCCCACAGCCCCGTCTTGTGTGGCTGACTCCCTCCCACGGCCGACAGAGCCAAAGAGGTGGTCTCACGGTTGAATTCGCCATTGGCGTCGTTGTGCTTCTCGTTGTAGGCCACTGAGTCTGCCAGGGTGAATCCATCATGCGCAATCACAAAGTTGATGGAGTCTGAGGCTTTCCTGCAGGGTGCGGGGGAGGAGGGCGTGGCGCAGCAAAGGCAAGGGAGCTGGACTCGGACCCACAGCCAGAGGAACGGGGGAAGCCACGCAACTCCCCCAGTCACCCACCGCTTGTTGTAGTTGTAGAGGTCCGAGGAGCCAGCCAGGCGGGTCGCAAACTTCTGCTTGAAGCCGGCATCCCCCCTGTTGAGGTGGGAAACAGAGGGATGCTGGTCAGGAGGCGTTGATGGGGCGTGGAAACATCACTGGTACTGCGTGAGGTGGGAGCAGGGCGCTCATGGTACTTGCGATGCCGGGATGCTGAGGTTCAAGTGAGCACTGCAGTCCGCTACAGAGCCTGAGACAACCAAACTCTACTCGCTTGCTCCCGCCCAGAGCACCCTCACTTGATGAACCGGCGCACGTCGTCCCGATACTGGCCGTTCCACTCTTTCCAGCTGTCCCAGTTTGGGAAGGAGCCCACCATGTAGAGGCCGAGGTCCCAGGGCTCCGCAATCAGCTTCACCTGCACTCGTGCCAGGGAGGCAGGGAGCTAAAACCTCTGCATTTCCTGTTCAGCTACTTTCCCTGGTCGAGATCAGGTTAGCATCGTCGACGGCTCTCCAGGAGGCAGGGTGGCACAGGTATTCAGAGCATGCCTGGCCCACCACTGGTCCACCGCCGCCCCACCTTGGAGAGCATGGGGTCCTTGCTCATGGCCTCGATGGCGGGGGGGGTGGCGAGGGGCTCCCCGTCCTGACCCCGGCACAGGCAGGGGGCGAGGTCGAAGCGGAAGCCGTCGACATGGTACTCCTCCACCCACCAGCGCAGCGAGGTGAGGATCTGGTCCTGGACCAGAGGGTGGTTGGCCGCCACCGTGTTCCCACACCCGGAGAAGTTGAGGATGGCGTGGGAGGCGGGGTCCTGCTGGTAGTACACCCCAGCATTGATCCCACGCCAGGACAGCAGGTACGGGTCGTCGTCGCCGCCTGCATTGAGGGTGGAAAGGAGGGGTGTGGCGAGTGGTGGAGTGAAGCTGCTGGGGACTGGGATAGCAATTCTGACACAAGTTCCACCTTGGGAAAGACAGCGTCTCTGAGCAAGCGGGTTGCCCTGGACCATCTGCTTCTGACTGGGGACCTGAGTCTGGCGGCGATGGCGGGCCTCCTCATGGGACCATCCCACGGCCCCGCACAGCAACCAAGCCCCACCTTCTGCGGTGTGGTTGTAGACCACATCCACAATGACCTGGATGCCCGCGGCATGCAGAGCCTTCACCGTCTCCTTCAGCTCCCGATCGGCTGCCAGTGGGCCGCCGCCATCTGCAGGTCAGCGGCAACAGAGGAGGAAGCGGTGCTTGCTGAGGCCAGGTGGACATTGGCGACGATTATGCACGCGATGCTCTGCATGCACGCCAGTGCTGTAGAAAGCAACCGTGTGACTGACACCAAGGGTGGCTGACCAGCAGGTTAGCCCTGCTCTTCAACCCCCAAGAAGTTCCATGTGGAGCAATCGCCAGACCTGCCGCAAAGCGACTCATGGGGGCAAAGAAGCTGAGGTGGGAGTAGCCCCAGACGTTCACCATGTGGTCCCTTGGGTTGGGGCTGCGGTGGAGTAGTGTGTTCAGGGTGGTGCGAGGTGTAAGCTGCCAAAATTCTAGGTCAACAGCTCTCTGCATCAGAAGTGGAGGCACCCAGATACCTTTCCCTGTAAGACAGCGAGACCCAAGACTACGGGCCTGAGTTCTGGACCAACATCCCACGCTCAAGTCACACCTGCGCTGGAACTCAAGCTCGTCATACTCAAAGAGTGGCAGGAGCTCCACCGCATTGATGCCCAGCTCCTTGAGGTGTGGGATCTATGGGAATTGGAAGGAATGGAGCATGGTGCTCTGACAGAGGGGCGCAGGCACCAGTCCTTGACCCTGGAGTCCAGGGTCTGCGTGAGCACGAGCAAGTGTCCTGTCAAAGGCCCTTGCCTCTCAACGGGAAAGCGTGAGCTCAACCCCCACACTCAAGAACGCACCTTGTCCTTCAGTCCCAGGAACCCTCCACGCTCCCCTTCCGGGAGCCCGCTGGTGGGGGAGGCCGTGAAGCAGCGCAGCGGCAGCTCGTAGATGACCAGGTCTTTGGTGGCGATGTCTGGGCGGCCGGTCTCCTCCCCGGGGCCCCAGTCAAAGGGCTCGGCCTCGAAGTCAAAGGTCCCGCGGAAGAGGGACCCCAGCCTCTCCTGGAACCCCTCTCTTTCGTCCCGCTGCCCAAAGCGGGCCCGGCCTGCCACCAGCCTGGCATAGGGGTCCAGCAGGACACGAGTGTCGTCCCAGCGGTAGGGCGAGTCGGGACCCTCCGCCCCGGACACCCTGAAGCCATACAGGATGCCGGACAGGGGGAGGCCGTGGACGAGGCCGTGCCAGACGTCGCCTGGTGGGGGTGGGGGTGGTCGTAAGCATGCGGGTGGCGGTGGGATTCCTGGCCACAGCACTCAAGACCAGGCTCAGGCAAGCATCATTCACCGATGTCCCAATCAGCGAAACAACCCGAGCTGCGAAGTAGCGGATGGGAGGTGCAGCATTCCCGACCCGCACCCGTATTGTGCAGCTTCAGCTCCTGAAGGGGGCTGTTGTCGGCATTATAGAGACACAGGGTGACCGCTGTGGCATGAGGAGCTGCCAATGCAAAGTTGACGCCCCCCTCTGCTGGGGAAGCACCCAGAGGCGATGCACTGCCTGTATAGGGCATGGGAATGAAGGGGAGAGGAACTTGAGGGAGCAGCCATAGGGATTCACATCCGCTTTGCAGCATATCTGCTTCATTACCTCCCCTCTGTCCCATCCCCCTCGCGAGGGCTGACCTGGCTCGAGCTCCAGCGGTTTGGGGGTGGCAGTCTTCTTGGCAGGTTTACTGGTCACAGGGGTGGCTTTGCCTGCGCCCACCCTTGGATGGCCCTTGCCCCGGCTCGCCGTGCGCGACGCCTGGATGGCTTGGGTTTAGAGGTGATTGGAGGGCCCTCCATTGGCACTGGATCAACCACATGCAACCCCGGTTAAATCACACTCACCAGGGTTCGTTCGGCGAATCTGACCCGTGGTTGAATGTTCTGGCGATGAGTTGCTGATGAAATGGGGGTTCGGTAGGCCCGAGATGTGCCGCATGCACCGAGTTGCATGTTGAAGGAGCGAGGACCTGGTCTTGACCTGACGACAAACGAAGAGAGCTGGGGCACAAGCTGGCGATCGACCGTTCAAGCAGAGTCGAAGCTGTCAGACAAGATCTACTTACATGAGATCGTGATTCAGGAGCATTGGTGGAGGGCGATCAAACTGTCCCCTGGCAGGGAGGGTGGGTATTCCACCTGCGATCCAGCTCCACGATCTCTCCGCGCGCGGAAACCCCCATGGTCGAGCCGGCGGGGGCCGAGAGTGGCGCCCTGCATGGTGCTGGTGTCCAGACCCAGAGGAGAGGAGGCTGTAGCACCAGACGCGAGATACCATATATTTACCGACATATAAGTCCGTGCTCCTCGGCTGAAGAGATTGCTCCCGCGCTGCTCCAGGGCGAGCACATGCCCGCGACAGTCTTAGGGTCGTCTAGGATTATATCCCCTCAATGAGCCCCAAAAGAGCCAGTACGGGTGCAAGAAAGCCAGCTAAGAATGAAGAGCGCCCTCCCTCTGAGGTGGATGTCTCCGAGCTGGTGCTGAGCAGCGGGAGCGATACTGAGGAGGAGGACGTGGAGGCCTTCTCTGGCGACTCGGACTCCGAGGCCGATGTCGAGCACGAGATAGACCATGCAGTCAAGGACTACGTCGGTGCCCTCACGAGGAACGTCGGCAATGGGTGAGGTTCCTGGAGCAGCCGGGGACAGCATGCATGACAGTTCTGGAGATAGTTGCTAAGGGTCGGCCCATTCCCCTGCGCTGACCCATGCACCCTGCGCTGTAAACCCTCCCCATTCCCCACTTCAGGGCTGGCCAGCCGCCGACAGTAGACGCTTCAGAGGAAGATGAGGGGAGGGAGGAGGCTGACGAGGCCGGGTTTGTGACCTCTGAGAGTGAGACGGGCACAGATGGAGAGATGGGCGAGGAGGAGCCAGCCTCCCCCCGGCCCCAGGACGACCCCGCCTCCGACTCCTCCGAGGACGAGCGCCCCGGTCGCAACACGGTGGGGAATGTGCCCCTCGAGTGGTACGACGCCGAGGAACACATCGGGTACGACAAGGATGGGATGAAGCTGGTTAAGAAGGGGAGGAAGGACAAGCTGGACACCCTGCTGGCACGGAACGACTCCACCAAGGCGAGGCTGGCGGGGGAGCTTGGGTCGGGGCATGTGGGATGCATGGGGATGCTTGACTGATGGCACGGGCAGCACAGCAGAGGATCAGCGGCATGACCGGGGACCCAGGGGGCATGCCGCCCCGGAGGCTGTCAACCTCAGGGCTCACACATTGTGACACATTCCTCTCACCCTCCCTTGGTCCTGACCACAGTTCCTGAGGACGGTGTATGATGACTACAACGACGAGGAGATAGTCCTGTCCAAGGCTGAGATGCGCATGATCAACCGCATCCGCACGGGTAGGGTGGGGTTGGGGAGGGTGTCGCTGCAGAGTTTGGGGGCATGGTCCCAACTCCCTGGCCCGGGACAGGGCACTGGAGCCTGTGTCCTCAGAGTGCGCTCAGAAGCCCTGCTCTTCGTGCTTCACGGCATGGTCACAGCCCCTCTCAACCCCCCAGCCTGCACCCCCATCTCCCTTACCCTCATCACGCACCTCGCTCCCGCTCCCCCCGGCAGGCCAGTTCCCGCACCTGGAGGTCAACCCCTTCCCCGAGGAGAACGACTGGTTCACGCGGGACACGGAGGTCATGCCCCTGACCGGCGCCCCTGAGCCCAAGCGCCGCTTCGTCCCCTCCAAGTGGGAGGAGAAGAAGGTGGTGAAGCTGGTGCGTGCCATCCGCAGGGGCTGGCTCAAGCTGGGCGCGCCGCCAGCGGAGGAGGCGGACAAGCCCTACCTCATGTGGCAGGACGACGGCCAGGCCAGCAGCAGGACCGGGACGGGGCTGGCCTACATCCCCGCGCCCAAGCCGCGCCTGCCGGGCCACGCCGAGTCATACAACCCGCCCAAGGAGTACCTGCCCACTGAGGTGGGTTGCTTAGGGGGGGTGGGGGGAGGATGCACTTGTGCTCGTTTGTGTGTTTGTGATTCCCTTTGTGTGTGGTGGGGGGAGGGGTGAGAGTTGTCGCACGGCTGCTGCTGCCTGCGGTTCCCCATCACCCCCCACCCCACCTGAACCAACAGAATCCAACCAGAAGGGTCGTCCCCTTTGCCACCGACCCACCTCCACACAACCCTTTCCCACCTTTCCTCCCACCCACCATGCTCAGGAGGAGCTGGCGGCCGTGGCCATGCAGCCGGAGGAGGAGCGCCCCGCCTTTGTGCCCACCGCCTTCCCCTCCCTGCGCGCGGTGCCCGCCTACGCGGCCTTCATTAAGGAGCGCTTCGAGCGCTGCCTGGACCTGTACCTGTGCCCTCGCGGGCGGCGCAAGCGCGCGCCCGTCAAGGACCCCAGCGTGCTGGTCCCGCACCTGCCCAAGCCGCGCGACCTGCAGCCCTTTCCCTCGGCAGAGGGCCTGCGCTTCCTGGGCCACGCCGCAGCCGTCACGGGGCTGGCCCCCGACGCCAGCGGCGCGTGGCTGGCCTCCTCCTCCCGCGACGGCAGCGTGCGGCTGTGGGAGGCGCGCACCGGCCGCTGCGCGGCGCGCTGGGACCTGGGCGAGCTGCAGGGCGCCGAGCTGGGGCGGGGCGTGGCCGGGCTGGCCTGGTGCCCCGACCCCGCGCTGCGCCTGCTGGGTGTGGCCTGCGGGGAGGGCGTGCTCCTGCTGCCCGTGCCCCAGGCCGGCAGCGCCGCGCAGGCGGCGGCCACCGCCGAGCGGCTGGCCGCCGCGCTGGCCGCCGGCGGCGCCGGCGAGCGCGCCTGGCGGCGCAGGGGACCCGAGGGCGCGGTGCTGCTCCCGCACGCCGCGCGCGTGACGGCGCTGACCTGGCACGCGCGCGGGGACTACCTGGCGGCGGTCTCCGCGGCCTCGCCCAGCCAGGCGGTGCTGGTGCACCAGCTGAGCAAGGGCGCGACGCAGGCCCCCTTCCGCAAGACGCGCGGCAGGCCCGTGCACGTGCTCTTCCACCCGACCAAGCCCCTCTTCTTCCTGGCCACGCAGCAGCAGGTGTGTGTGTGTGGTGGGGGTGGGGGGGGGTGCGCGGAGGGACGCGA
>NW_011934118.1:186416-262132 GCF_000733215.1 Auxenochlorella protothecoides
GTGGGGGGTGGTGTGGGGGGGGGGGTGCGCGAGGGACGCAGGAAGTGGGGAAAGGGGGGACAGAGGGGTGCGGGGTCTCGTGGCATGGGGGGGCCGCGGGGCGGGGGGAGTGGGTCGACAACCCTACGGCTGAGCTGCGCGAGTGGCACTGACTGGAACACACGTTCCGATGGGTACGCCCGAGCCTCCGCGCCTGGCGGAGCAATGTCGGGTGCATGGTCATTCTCCCAAGTCCTGCCCCCCATGCAGATCCGCATCTACAACCTGGCCAAGCAAGCCATGGTGAAGAAGCTGTTCACGGGGGCGGGCGTGATCACCAGCATCGCGCTGCACTCCACAGGTTGGTGGGATGGGTGGGGATGAAGGGGATGGCATGTACATGCGTGAGTGTCTTCACCTGGCACGGGCTTGATGCCTGAGCGTGCTGTGATGGTTGGGGCAGGGTGCATCGTGCGATGAGTGACGTCGGCTTGGCCGGTGCGTGCTGCACTCCTCTGGCCGCTGGCGGTCCGCCTGCTCCACGCCAAGGTCGCCCACCTGCCCCGCCCCCAACCCCAGGCGACCACCTGATCGTGGGCTCGGAGGACAACCGACTGGCCTGGTACGATCTGGACCTCTCCACGCGGCCGTACAGGGCGCTGCGATTCCACAGCAAGGCGTTGCGGGGCGTCGCCTTCCACAGGTGGGCGTGCAGGGGCCTCGGTTTCGCGGCGGGCCTCGGGGTTCAGGGGCCGCCGCGGGTTTTCCGCACAGGCATGGCCAGGGCCTGACCCACTGCCGTGCCATCCCAGGCCCCCCCTCCTCATGATCCCTTCCCCGCAGATCATACCCGCTCTTCGCCTCGGCATCCGACGACGGGCTGGTCCAGGTGTTCCACGGAATGGTGTACGCGGACCTGATGACCAACCCCCTCATCGTCCCCGTCAAGATCCTGCATGGCGGCGTGCCGCAGCTGGCCGTGGCCTTCCACCCCACCCAGCCCTGGGTCTTTGCAGGGGGGCAGGATGGCGTCATCACGCTGTATGTCAATGTATAATGCCAAACCCGTGAAAGCGCCCGTAAGCACAGTGCCTGCGACACATCTTTGCCAGGAGGGGGTGGAACGCTGCGCCTGGACGGCAGGGACACCGCCACGAAATGCTGCCCAGCTCTGCAGATTGCTGTCATGCCTTTGACACGGCGCGAACATTTCATTCGTTCTAAACATTTATACTTTCTTATTTACTTGTACGACAGAAGGGATCAGACTCTCCTAGCCATTGGTCTCTTGATGAGCGCATGTTCCGGCGAGAGTGCTTCCGTGAGCTCGTCAGCAGGAAACAGTGCTGACAGCCCACGTCCAAGCGACAGCGCCGAACAAACCGAGTGTGGCGATACAGGAGCTAAGGAGGAAACAGAACATCAGAGCCCCGAGAGACCTGAACAGGCGGAGGCCACACCCCTTCCAGGCCAGGCAGAGGGCGTCCCAGTGGAAGCCTCTTGGCAATGCGCATTTGACAGGAACTCCCAGAGACACTACTGGTATTGTCAGGAGACGGGAGTGTCTGTCTGGCACGCACCCCCAGGATGGGAAGGGCAGCCCTGCAGGGAGGCAGGCGGGGCGCAGCAGCCCGAATCAGGTGTGGGTTACAACCCCTCCCCAGACGGATACTTCTACGTGGATGCGGAGGGGACGACACAGGGCCCCTTTGATAGGGAGCAGCTGCGGGCGTGGCGCGGGCATCTGCCCATGGACCTCCCCATGTGGCGCCCTGGTGATGAGGCGCAGCAGTACCTTGCTACCGTGCTGGGCGACGATGGCCTGCTGAGGCAGTGGCACGACGCCAACCCTGAGGAAGCAGAGCGGGTGTGTCTGCTGTGGGTGCGATGGATGCAGGGGTGGGGGGCTGCGTGGCCGTCTTGGCTGGATCATCTGGTGGGACAGGCTCGTCGACAGACGCACCAGACTGTACATGTTTGCGGCCCTCATTGTTGTTCACCTGCCACGCTTGTTTGCCAAGGAGTGCACCGTCGGCAGCCAACATCAGCGCTAGTCTCAGCGATTGTGACCCCGCTCTGCCCCTCCCATGCCCAGGGCCCAAGCCGAGCCCCTCCAGCTGCGATCTACGAGGCGGAGGAGAGAGGGGGCAGTGCAGCGGGCTACGCAGCTGCTGCCCTGGCAGGGCTTCCTCCCGACGACGATGCCGTGCGGGTGAGGCGCGGCCGCGGGGGGTGGGTGGGGAGATTGTGAGGCTTGCATGGCACTCACGCTGCGCGGTGGTGGAGCCTTGGCAGGTGTTTACGCCCAGCACGCCATTTCCCCTGAGCCTGCCAGGTTGCGAGACTGGCGGCGGGCGTCGGCAAGTCCATCCAGGAGGTGGTTGCCTGGAACCATGGGAGCGGCGAGTACACCACCACTGCCCTGCACAGCCGGGGCAGGGGCCGGGTGTCGGCCCCAGGCCAGGTGCGTTGGGGACTTGGAATGCTGACCCGATGGGACATTTGTCGATTGAGAGCGAGGACATCACCCGGGAGCACAATGTGCGTATAGTGCACTGAGCGGCGCTGGGGAGAGGCTTTTCACCTGGTACCCATTCATTTTCGCTCGATCCTTGCCCACACGCCAGTTCCCTGGCCCATGTCTGTGAGCAGGAGTCGCTGTATGGGGAGCTGGGCTCCTGGGGCGACCCAGAGAGCATGCCCGCACAACTGGCTGCCGCCGCCGCGGCGCGAAAGCGGCGGCCCACGCCTGCACAACTGGCCGAGTTGCGGCGCTCCAAGCAGGAGGCCAAGCGCGCGAAGCAGACGGCATGGCTGTTTGCTTGAGTGCCGGGCGCGCTGTGTTACAGCAGGGTCGTGGAGGGATGGGCAGGCGGTGGCGAGCTGTGTGCGATACCCAAGGGCACGGAAAGGGCTTGTATCGAGTGGTCAGTGGCAACTTGCGCAGCGGTGGGGCCTGGGACGGTGTTCTGGAATGATGTGGGGGTCACGTGGTGGGGTGATGTAGGCGCAAGCGTGGCGAGGAGAGATCAGCCGGCGCAGGGCGACATGAATGGGTACGCTGGGAGGGGTCCCGCCGGCTTGGGCGGGGAGCAGTGTCGGGGTTGGGGAGTCGAGAACCCATCCCCGCGGGTCAGTCAGTGGAGGAGCTCGGCGGCCAAGTCCATGGATCCCAGGGTGGTGTCAAACGAGTTCTCATCTGTGCGTGAGCAGGACAGGGAATCATGATGATCGATGTGGCTGGAGACGAGGATACACTGCTGATGCAGCGGTGGACTGTAGATAGAGCGGTGAAGGGCCGCCCTCGCCGATCCTTCTCGGGATCCCCCGCCCTGCCCCCCCTGCCCTCCCCCTCTCAAATATAAGGCCCCCTCCGCCCCTCCTTGCCTGCGTGCTGGGGCTTGCCGCGCACAACCTGCTGCGCATCCCTGACGATGGACCGAATGTCTTCGTACACCGAGTCGGGCGTGGCGTTGGCCAGGCTGTCGGCCACCAGGGTGTCGTTGAAGGAGAGGGCGGCGGGGTTGAGGTCCACGCGGTACCAGGGGTGTGCCTGGATGGCCGGAATGTCCGGGCGTGCGTTGGGGTCTGGGGGGCGGGGAAGGGGAGGGTGTGACGATGCAGGGGCGAGAGTGTGAGGCTGGATGGGCAGCCGCGGGCGGGTCGGCGGATCGATCTCTGGTCCGGAAAAGGGAGGGTGCCGCGGCACGGACGGCACAGGGGGCATGCTAGGATTGGGTTTCCTTGGAGCAGAAACGGCCAACAACGCCCAGCACTGAGGTGTGGGCGCCAAGACATGTGTTCTCACAGCCCCAATAACCTTGCACACCCCACAGCACCCTCCAGAAGGCACACGGTGACGCTCCATCATCCAGCTCACCGAGCACGAGGAGGGAGGAGATGAGGTCCTTGCACTCCGGCGACAGGCGCTTGCGCTCCGGGAAGATGTAGTCCACTGCCAGGATGCGGTTCAGGATGGCGTTCAGCTTCTGGGGCCCCTTCATGGTGGAGTCCTTGACGCGCTGGAAGGGGTAGGTCCCCGTCACCAGGATGTAGAGGAGCACGCCACAGGACCAGAGGTCCGCCTTCTTGCCGTCGTAGTGCGTGCCGGGCTTGCTCACGATCACCTCCGGCGCCAGGTAGGCGGGGGTGCCCACGCGGCTGGTGGGCGCAGACTGCTGATCGTCCTTGCTGAACCTGTGGAGGTGGTGTGGGTGGGGCCAGGGTTGGGCTGGGCACCCTGGACCACCCGAAGCGTCCCAGTCTGGGCGTTGTCGCCCTCTGCGACCTCGCTCCACTTTATCGAAGGCTACAATGAACCAATCACGAGCATCGCCGCACCCACTCCGGCCCATGCATGCGCCAACAGCCAGGCCCCTCACCCAAAGTCGGCCAGCTTGATGAGCGGGCGGGGGCTGCCGTCCAGCAGCGTGTTCTCCAGCTTGATGTCACGGCTGGCGACGCCCTGCAAGGAGGGAATGCAGAGGGGCTTGTGTGATGACATGGAGGCATGAGTAGGGGGTTTGGGACGTCCATGCCCCCGTCCGCCAGCCCGTGCAGCCTGCATGGCCAGCACCCTTGTGGCTTAGCCATGAGATGCTGGGCCCTCGGATCTGAGGCTGCTCTCCAGCCCCTTTGACCTTCCCACACACTGTCCCGCTCAACACACCATGCGGTGGCAGTAGTCGATGCCGACGATGAGCTGCTGGAAGAACCAGCGGGCCTCAGGCTCGCCCAGGGACTTGCGGCTGGAGACGTACTTGAACAGGTCCCCGCCGGCAGCAAACTCCATGGCCAGCACCAGGTGATTGGCCGTTAGGAAGACCTGCGGTCGGCAGGGCAAAGGGGGGGAAGGTTTCACTGGACTTGGGGCTTAGAGCTGCCCTGGGCCCTCGCAATAACTGCTCCTCTGCAGAGGCTCTTCGCCCCTCGTCCAGAAAGCGATGCTCAGCACACATACATAGGTCCCCTAACTGGCAATGGCCACGGCAAACCCACCTCGCGCAGCCCGATGATGTGGGGGTGGCGTAGCTTCATGTGGTTCAGGATCTCTCGCTCCACGTACTTGTTCACGTTCTGCCGGGATTCAGTAGAGATTGAATGGATATCAGAGACTCAGACCATGGCTAGGTGGCGCTGCCGGCGAGGTAGCAGGCAGCAGCTGGCCTCTAGGAGGCAGCATGAAGCTGGCCCCTGCCCCGTTCCATTGGCAGCTGTCTCCCCCATTGCTCCTCCGCCAACTGCTCCAACCTCGCACCTGCGGTCCCCGCTCGATAAATTTGAGCGCTACGTCCTCCATCGTTTCCGTGTCCCGGGCGTGCACCACCGCGCCGTAGGCGCCTTTGCCCAGGTCTCGTATCTGCGGGTGTGTGGGGGGATGTGGGCGACCGGAACCCTTGTGGACAGTCCCGAACCCCACTCATCATGCGCTGGGTAACATTCAGCACCTTGGAGTAGCGAGGGTGGCCCTCCAGCAGGCTGTCAGTGCCGCCGGGGGGTCCCGACGCCATAGTGCCGAAAACAACAGTACAGGCAGTGGTGCAGACGGGATCGTCAGGCAACTCTGGATCGTAGCACGTTCTGTACACCAATTGGCTGTGAATCAGGTGCGTTTGTGGTGTTCAGAGTGCGAGCGCGAGTGCCTGGGCCGGGCGGGGCAGCGGTTGGGGGGGTTTAGTTTATGTGCACGTGCGGCATTATCATCGCCGCGCCCCGATTCATGTCATCATCAGGGCCCTGGAATGCTGGGGTATATTCCCGCGGCGTGTGCGGGATGAACTAGGTGTACAAATGTGTTCAAGTTCCAACGGACAAAGGCGGGGAATACAAGCAGATGGGGGCAGCCTGGGCGCGTGCACTCACGCCGCCTCCCTCCAGCGCAGTCAGGGTCTGGTCGGGGCGGCTGCGGTGGGGCCCGCCCTCCCACCTCCCGGGGACCAGCGTCCAGGCGGGGCGCTCAGGTCCCCCCCCACTCGTCGAACGACGACTCGTAGTTCTCCGCATCCATGGTGTCGTCGATGTAGTCGTCCTCCCAGCCGGCGATGCCGCCGCCGCGCCCCGGCGCCTTCTGAGCCTCCGCGACTGTCTCCCGGATCTCTTCCTCCGTCTGGGACCCCGCGGGCGGCATCCGCATGTTGTCGTTCATCTCCTTGACCCCGGGCGGCAGGTCCTTCATGTACCAGGGGTGGTCTTGGAGCTCCTGGATGGAGATCCGCTTCTGTGGGTCTGCGCGAGCGGAGAGCAGAGATACGGGGTGGGTTGGGGAGGGTTTGAACGAAGGGTCCACTGGGAATGGTGGGCGCTGCAGCAGACCGAGAGCATGACGCACCTGCCACGAGGATGCGGGCCATGATGTCCCGACACTCCGGCGACAGCTTGATGTGCGGCGGCCAATCGTACTCCACCCGCAGGATGCGCTGGATCATCTTCTGCAGCTTCTGCGCGTCGTGCTTGTCCTCGGGCCGCTCAAAGGGGTAGGCGCCCACCAGCATGACATACAGCATGACGCCACAGGACCAGATGTCGGCAACCTGGGTGGAAAGGAGGGGGGCCAGGGTGTGGAGGCCGGTGCTCAGCACCTTCCATGGATGTTTGCCATGACGTGAGAGCTCAGCACAGTGCAGCGCTGCACCCAGGCCCCAGGTGTGAACAATAATTCATGCATGATGCACGCCTCCGACTTGCCACTCGACAGGTACGTGACCCTGATACAGCACACACAGCGTCTGCAGGTGAACGGCCAAAGACCATCCCATCTCCCCTTCTTCCACCCTCCTCACCCAAACCTTGCGCACACACACCACCAACATACCTTGCCATCGTAGGTTTTCCCCTTGGTGGTCATGATCACCTCGGGGGCGAGGTAGGCCGGGGTCCCCACTCTGCTGCCCGGCGCCGACTGGTACTTCTCGTGCTTGGAGTAGCCAAAGTCGCAGATCTGGGGGCCCGGAGAGTAAGCGATTGGGGACTGCTCGGCAGTGCGGCCCAGCACGACAGGGTTTTGAGCATGACAGGTCCTGGCGCTGGTGGCACAAAGGCTCCCAGCATTCAGGATCCCACCGTCGTCCCACATCACGTACCGCCCTCATACCTTGATGAGCGGCCGCGGGCTGCCGTCCAGCAGCGTGTTTTCAAGCTTGATGTCGCGGTTCGCCACGCCCTGCAAAGAAAGCGCGTGTGTGTCGTGAATCGCTGGCTGCCCGATACCCGCTATGATGAGGAGGGCTCGCCTCGTCCGCTTCCACAGCCTGCCAGGTCAGGATTCCTGGGAAGTACTGAGCCGCACGCGCAGGCAGCCCCTGAGCAGCGTAGCCCTCACCATGCGATGGATGTAGTCCACGGCGACCAGCAGCTGCTGGAAGAACCAGCGCGCCTCGTTCTCGCGCAGGCCGCCCTTGCGGACAACGTACTCAAACATGTCTCCGCCCGCAGCAAACTCCATGGCGATGCCCAGGTGGTTGGGCGTCAGAAATACCTGAAGCGGCGGGGGATGGGAGTAGGAAGGGGGGAGGGGCAGGGGGGGTTGCGCCAGGACTCAGCGAAGAGGCGCTGTGACGCCGCCTCAAGACGAGGCTGAGCCGTGACATCCGGGCCTCAGCACTCACAGGGACCCCAGGCACTCCCCGCCGTCAGGCGCCTCACCTCCTTGAACTGCACGATATGCGGGTGCACCAGCTGCCGGTGATTGATGATTTCCCGCTCCACATACTTGGTCACCTGGTGGTGAGGGCGGCGAGGGGTGGGGCTGGGAGGCAATGCCTGCCGAGGGGCATGCTTCAGGCGCCATCACACCCCGCCAGCTCCACCTCTGGAATGCCAGTCCTCCTCCCACCAGGACCAGGTCACACCCTGGGGCATCTCATCCCAGAATGGCACCTCCAAACTCCCGTCCCCCCTGCACACCTTGTCACCACGCTCGATGAACTTGATAGCCACCTGGCGCCCTGTGGTCTTGTCCAGCACCAACTGGACGAATCCGAATGTGCCGCTGTTCAGATCCTTGATCTGCAATGGTGGGCGATGGCTGGGTGTGAGGGGATCAATTGGGCGTCCGGCACTCCGCTGCCTCGGGGGGCCGAGCTTGCCCTCCGCGACCACACCTTCTGATACTTTGCGTGCCCCTCTAGAGCCTCTGGCCTCTTGGCCTGCATCCTGCACCGATGTGGTGCGATTCGCACAGGTGCGGCCTTCCCACAGCCACCGAATGTGCGTCAGGGGGCGAAGACGCTCGGTGTGGAGGGTGGGGAAGGTTTCACGGGAGCTGACTGGAACCTGCCGGTTAATCCAGTGGAGCCCCGGCAATGGACGGTTCAAGGTTACAAACGACGTTAATCGATCCTAAATCATGACAGGAACTGCGGGTTGAACCAGGCCCGACGCCAGATGGTCGAGGTGTCTCTTCTCTTCTACCAGGAAGTGGCAGGGCCAAAATTGGAAAGGATGTCTTGTATACCCCTCCCAGGTCGGGTTTGTGCCGAGCCTGGTGGGCTGAAGATGCCGATTCACACTTCCCTATGTCCACAGTGCATCGATGTACGGCACATGAAATTTCAAGGTATGAAGCTGCAAACCGCTCCGACAGCGCACAGGGACAGGAGGAGAATCGCGTTCTGGGGTGTTTGCAGGAAGGCCGCGCCCCGGTCAAGGCGCAAATGGTGCGACCCCGGTCCCGCGAACCCTCTAGCAGTCATGGAGAGTGCGACGTTGTTCGCGCGAGCCTGCAAATTGGCAAACAACCGGACCACTCCGGTCAGAGCGATACTGGCAGTACCTCTCACCCCTAGGCCCGAGTAGTCCACGCTCCTGGTCGCCAGGCCGAGGAGCAGATGTCTTCCCTCCTCGAACACCTGCCATCAGTAGGAGGGGTGCATGGAGCGCCTCATGCTGACATGGGCGTCCAGGGGAGGGGTGCAGCAGGGCAGTGGACACATGCTGCTCTGGGAACTAGGGTTCCGCCCCATCACCCCCTGCGACATGTGTCCATTGGACCCAGAGCCCACCATTGAGATGAAGCGCAGCGCGAGCAAGAGCGTGAGCACCAGCTCGTCGGCAGGGAATCCCACCACCCTCAGCGGGCTCAGGGCAGAGCTCATCGCCGCGGCCATGCGCTCTGGGGGGGTGCAGGCCAGGCAGAGGGAGGCCGACTGCAGTGCTGCAAAGGTCAGCGCCGCAGTGCTCACCTGTGGTGGCCGAGGAGTGAAGGGGAGGGAGGAAGGAATGATCTCTTTAAACCAAAGGGACATCGAGCAGCAGGACCGCCATGGGTGTGGAGGACCGAGCCCAGGGGCCGAGTGCATCCCTGGGATCCATGCATCTGGAAAGAATGCTCGGCGAGCCGAGCCAAGCCGAGCCGAGCCTCGCCGCCCGCCCCGCGGCACTCACCGCCAGGCGGAAGCTGCGCCGCGTGACGCGCAGGAACCCCAGCTTCAGGAGCACGCTGCTGTACCTTGGTGAGCCCGGCAGGTCCTGCATGGAGGCGGGGAGGGCGGAGAGGCCCGCGCCGCCCGGCGCCGGGCCCCGCTCCAGCCCCTCCGCCGCGGCCAAGTCGGAGCCCAGCGCGGTGAGGAGGAGGAGGAGGGCGCAGAGGGTGCCCAGGCGCCGCAGCTGCGGCCCCCAGACGTGCCGCGGCAGGGACAGGGTGGTGACGAGCACGAGGTACAGGACCACAGCCGCCTTGCACCCAGACCCGCCGCGGATGAGGAGGGAGAGCAGGCCCATGCACCAGAGCTGCTTGGCCCCCGCGCCGGCGCGGTGCAGCCAGGTCTCCGGCTCGGGGAGGTAGGTGCTGTTTGTACGTGTGTTGGGGGGTGGGGGCATGGCTGGTGAGGGGGCGGCCTGCACTCGGTGTATGCATGCATGCATGTGCCTGCAGAAAGAGAGTTCCTGACGGTCCTTGTGGAATTGGCACGCCCCGCTCAGACCGGGGTGGCCTGGTGCCCACCTGTAGGGCGCTGAGGTGGCGGCCAGCAGGGATGACATGAGCGAGATGTTGCCGTCCGACTTCCCCCGCACCAGTCTCCAAACTGCGAGGGGGGTGGAGCAGGGAAGCAAGGCTGCAGTGCATTTCAGGGACACCAGGGGCCAATGGCATGAATATCAGATGCAGGGCAGAGCCGCACCTGCGGAGCACACGGGAGCCCTGCCTCCAGCTCGCCGTAACCTTTGCGGCCTAGCCCATCCACGGGATGAAGTGGAGTTGGAGGCTGCCGGATGGAAGCTGGGCGTCCATAATGGCCGGTGTACGGGTTGAGCCGATCCGACACCCGCTCCCATGCCACTCATGCGCTACATGTGGACATTCTTAGCCGGTGAAATACTCCGAATCCTCGTTCCACCTCCTGTCGTTGCTCTGTGCGCGCGAAATCGCTCCTCAGACCGTGAGAGCTGGTCCGCTCGATGAACGCGCCGCATGCTGCTGCGCATCAGGGGAATATCTTCAGATCTCGAGCCCGCATGATTTTGCATGCAGGCACCTACTTTCCCGATTTACTGGTCCGCGATGTGTTAACACATTGCGTTTGATCCCTCCCGCGCCCCATTATCAAGATCTACGTATTGCATGTGCACCTGAAGCAATGTCGACGGCTGTCAGCATGCACTCCGTTGCCTCTGCGAGGGTGTCGCCATGCAGGTCGTGCCTCCGTGCCAGGCCTGCAGTGGGACGAGCACTGACCCTGCCCAGCCCACGCATGTACCCGTCCCGATCACAACCCCATCGTGTCTCGCCGCGCCGGGTGCAGCAGGAGAGGGTCGAGCAGACATCCAGCAATGACACGTCTCCTCATCCCGATACCCTGGTCGACACCCTCTTGCAGGACATCCAGAGCACAGGTCGGGGGGTAACAATGGTTTGCCTGGCTGTTATCGGGGTTTTTTATCGACTCAGGAAGGGGCCCCGTGGTCACAAGGGGTTTGGTCTGGTACACTTCAGGAGGGAGGTTCTGAAATCTTCATGGAGCAAGCCCCCTGTCCCTCCTCCACCCTTCGCTCCACAGACGCCGGGGACAGCGTGTCCCCGCCCCAGCGCGCCCGCATCGACGACACCATCCGCCACCTGGCTCGCATCGGGGACGGCCAGGACCCCCGCCCCCTGCGGAACCCCGACCTGTTTGGAAACTTTGCGGTGGCGTATGTGTCCCCCGGCACGGCCCAGCCCGGTGCGGCGGCCGGGGGCAGGTTCAGGTCGACCCTGGGGAAGGCCCTCTTCCCCACACGGGGCCTCTTCCAGAGCGTGCTCTCCCCCGACATCGTGGTCAACAAGGTGGGGCGGGTTTGGGGTAGGATGGCGGTGGTTGTGCCTGGGCTTGTCTAGTCAGCCATCTTGCCCAGGTGCAGAGGGCCAGGCTCGCCATCTGGCCCCCATTGCAGGTGTGCTTTGCGCTGCTGGGCCTCATCCCCGGATCCGTGGTGCTGCGCGGCAAGCTCCAGCCCATCCCCAACTTTGCCACCGGCAGCGAGGAGACCCTGGACACCGTCAAGGTGCCAGGGGGGGGGGGTTGGGACGGTGGCAGGGTGCTCCTGCCGCACGGAATGGTGCCGTGGACGCGTCCTTCTGTAGGATCTCCCTCTACCCCCTGGCGACTGAGGCCTCCAGACCTCTGCCCCTACCCCTTCACCCCCTTGCATCCCCCCCCTCCCTCCCAATCTCCGCCCCTCAGGTCTCCTTTGAGCCCCCTGTCCTGTCCCTGGGTGAGGCCATCCACATCCGCGTCGGCCCGCCCAGCACCGTCTCCCTGCAGACAGTGTATGTGGACCGCCGCGTCCGGCTGGGCCTGGGCTCCCGCGGCTCGCTCTTCGTGTTCACGCGCGGCGGCGCCGCCGACGCGCAGGCCATGGAGGCCGCGGGCCTGCACCGCACCGGCAAGCTCAGCACGGCCCTGCTCTTTGCGGCGCTGCTGACCGCGGTGGGCGGCGGGGCCGCCCTCGCCGCCCGAGCCACGACGCCGGTCTGGGCGCGGGCGGCCGGTGGGGCGCTGGCCCTGCTGGCCGCCGCGCTGGCCTCCGTGGTGTGGCGCGGCGGCATCCTGGAGGACGCGACGTGGGAGAACGGGCGCCGCGTGGAGGCGGCTTGATGGCGCGTGTGTGCGTGCGCAGAGGGGACTCCTGGAGGGTCCAGCCGCAGGAACTGCTGTGTGGTGGGCATCCATGGCGGCAGGGACTGATACATGTGTGACTCACCTGGCCCTCCCCTCTCAGACCAAGACCTGTTGCATGTTACCATGGGGAGCAAGGGTGGCATGGATCACGGGTGAGCGGGGCGGCATGGTCTCACACACGATAGAGTACAGGGCCCGGTGGACTCGTGGCGTTTGGGACAGGGACCCTTGTATTCCTCGGTTGACCTGTCGCCGCCACGCTCTGCCCCGGCAGCGGTGCCCCCTCTCAGCACACGCCGGCCAGCACCCCCACCGGCCCTCGGCCCACCGGCCCCGCCGGCGGCCGCCGCCGCCCACGTCCGCGAGGCCCTTGGCCTGCGCCGCCAGCTCCAGCATGCAGTCCTGGAGCGCGGCGCGGCGGCGCACGCGCTGCGCCTCGCTGTCCTCGCTGGGCCGCGCCAGCAACGCCGCGCCGCCCGCCAGCACCACCTGCATCTGCGCCAGGAGCAGCGGCAGCCGCGCCTGCAGCGCGGCGCGGGAGGGCGAGGCCGGGGCCGGGGCCGGCGGCGCCGGCGCAACGCGCGCGGACCTCGCGCGCCGTGGCGTCGACGCGCCGAGCGCTGCCGGGTCATGACCGCGGGCCGCCGCCGGCGGGCCCGCGCGGGCCGCTGGGCCCGCCCCCGCCTGCACGGCGCCCAGGAGGGCGTCCAGCGCGGCGCGGTAGCGCTGCATGTGGCGCTGCACACATTCCAGCTCCAGGACCTGGGCGACGGACGGGCGCGCGGTGGGTGAGCGACGCAGCAACGCTGCCGTCAGGGCCACCAGGTCGGGGGAGTACCGGCTTGGCAGGGGCGCGGGCTGGGCGCGCAGGATCTTGACGGCAATGGCCGACACCGACTGACCCTGGAAGGGCCGGGCCAGGGTGGCCAGCTCGTACAGGACGCAGCCCGCAGCCCAGACGTCGCTCTTGGCGCCGTAGGCCGAGTCCTGAACGGCCTCGGGGGAGAGGTAGTACGGCGTGCCCACCATGGTCCGCGCCAGACCGCCGCCGCCCGCCACCTCGCGGCTCAGCCCAAAGTCGCCCAGCTTCACTATGCCGCCGCGGGAGAGGAAGATGTTGTTGGGCTTGATGTCACGGTGCAGGATGTCCTGGAGGAGAGGGGGGGGAGGAGAGGGGGGAGGGGGGAATGGTGCTCACATCTTTTGGGGGGACTTCTGGGGTTGGGTATTATGGGGCTGATGGTCTGGGAGGTAAATATTGCAGACTCGCGGCGCAAATGAGAGCATTCCAGCTGGTATTTGCATGGCATGACGATCAGATCGCCTCGCCCATCGCCCCCCACCTGGGCATGCACGTGCTGCAGGGCCAGGCACAGCTGCACAAAGATGAGCATGATGTCATCCTCGTCCAGCAGCTCCCCCTGTCGCGCCCTGATGAAGGCCTCCAGGTCTCCACCCTGGATGGAGTGGGTGCGGGAAGGGGACTCGGGGTCGTCCGACCTCATGCTCGCGCTGCATTGCAAAACCATGCGGCAAACAATACAGCAGGCCTGGGCCTGGGGTCCACTTCCCCCTACCTACCTCGCAGTATTCCATGACGATGTGCTGGGTGGGCCCGGTCCAGAAGCACTCGTGATATGCCACGATGTTGGGATGGTCCAGCCTGCGCAGCACCCGCACCTCATCCCGAGTCTGGGGGCGGGCAGGGGGCATGGATGCGGAAGCAGGAGACAAGGAGTTGCAGAATGCTCTGACCCAGAGCAGGTACTGCCAACCTAGCGTCACATCTGCACTGTCGTGGCTCTGCCTGATTGCCGGGCCGAATCGCCTCAGCGATGGCTCGGGTCACTCCATCGCCATCTTGCCCACAAGGCAATCCTCCCACCCGTTGCTGCCATCTACCATCAAGCTTTTCAACACACACACACGCACACCACTCACCGCTTGTTGCTGGCGCCAGCCCATGCTGCCGGTGTGGAGCTGCTTGATGCAGACCGCCGCGCCATCGCCGCGGCGCAGTGCCCGCCAGGCGGTGCCAAATGCGCCGGACCCCACCTCCTCCAGGAGCTCGTAGGCCGCCAAGCGGTGGGAGGTGCTTCCCCGCCCGCTCTCCGGGCTGCCCAAGATCAGCTCGGCGGCTGTGTGTGCGCTGGAGGGGCTGGGGAGCAGGCTGCGGTCCGGGCCGCCGCTCTCACCCCTGCTTGGCGGGTGGGCGGCCACGTCCTCTGCCAGCAGCTGCCAGGCAGTCAGGCTGCCCAGGGAGCGCTCGTTCCCGATTACCTCCTCGTGAGCCGACGCGAGGGGGGCGGTCTTGGGGTGGGACACCCCCCGCACTGGCAGGCCCGCTTTCTGATGGGCGGGGGCCTCCGTGAGCGGGGCAACCGCGGCAGCCTCGCTGGTGGTCCGCGATGCTCTGCTGCCGCAGCAGGCCGGTACCCACATTTAGTGAGAGTGTTATGGTATGTTTGAGCGGCCGAGGAGCCTCCCAACGCCAGGCATCTGGCATCAAGCAGTCCCGGCCACGGTGAAGGTCAACCCCGAGCCCAGGCTTCGGGCCATGCGACAAGACGCTTGCATGTCAGGGTGTTTCAAGAGAGCTTCGTAGTGGGTTTCAGGTCTCGATGTGTCGCAAGAAGTCTCGAACTCCCGATCATGGCCAGCTTTCGCTCTGAATTCGAACCGCCAGACACGCGAGTTCTCGCGCCCTCGACCGGGCACACTCGCGCACACACTCCCTCCCATGCATGGATGCGATATATATCAAGCCATGGTGCGAAAGAAGCGTAAAGTAATCGTACAATCACTGAAATTCACTGAAGCATCTGGCTGAAAATTCCCAAATCGGCGAGCTGCAGAAGACAAAGTGGTGGCCACCCTGCCGGCCCTGCTCGCGGATTGTGACATGCGGCTGACATCCTTATAGCCGTGCTCCTGCAGACAGCAGCGATATGCTGGGGGGCAGGGGACGAGGGGGTGGGCGTGGATGGCGCAGTGGAACCCCTCAAGCCCCGGGCATGGTCGACGACAGTGGCCAGCCCATAGTTCTGGGACCTCCACCCATGTTCCCGGTGAGTTTCTTTGTGTCGGTAGGAACACTTGACCAGCCCCCTTACACTGTGAAGATGGCTGGGTCTCCCATACCCCTGTGAGTCCACAGGAGATGGATTTGCCCGAGGTGCCAGAAGGTGTCTCCACCGTCACCGAGCGGTGCCTGGTGAGGCGGCACAGCTCATGCGGGCCAGTACTGGGTGTGCCAGGGCTATGCCCATTATTGTTAAGATGTTTGCAGGAGTGCAGAGTGGCTGGCGCCCTCATGCCTACCTTTGATCAGGAGCACTCCCGCATTCGGCCCGACACACCACCCTGCACATGCCCCCCTGCAGCTGCGGCGGCATGAGCTGCAGCACGCCTGGCGCAACTCCTGCTTCCACCTGACCCCCGCGGCGTTTGAGGCGGCAGGAAAGAAAGGCACTGGCCCCACGCCCATGCAGGAGCTGACCCAGATCCTCACCCTGGATCCCCGCTACTTCCCCCAGGAGCTCTTTGGAGCCAAAGATACAAAGTAGGTAACGCCTGCAACTGTGGGTCGCTCCAATCCAAGGCCTTGCCATGGAGGGCACGGCCACTGGGCTTCAGACATGCAGCAGGCCTGCTGCCCAGCATTGGTGTTGCCTCCCTCTTTGAGGGTCCCTCCTCGTCTCCGCCATACACAGGGCCAGCCGGGGCAACCAAGCCGGCATGTGGGCTGCCGCCGCCGCCCGGAGACAGAGAGGGGAGGTGGATGAGCTGGGGGCCCTGGAGGCCCTGGCGGCCGCTGAGTCGCGATCCAGAGTGGCCGGCGGGGACGTCGCCAATGGGGTCCGACCGTGAGTGGGTTGGCTGCATGCCGAGGGAGGATGGAGGGTTTGCTTGCACCCTGCACCCCTGACCTCCAGGATCCTGACTCGCAATTCCCTGCCCTCCTGCCCAAACCAACTGACGGCACCCCTCGTTCACCACCTGCCCTCGCGATGCTTTCCAGGGCCGAGGACGGCGAGGACGAGGCGGAGGCGGCCATCGACGAGGAAGACGAGGATGTCGGCGAGGAGGAGGACGATTACTATGTGGTGAGAGGGGGTGCGGTTCCATGCTTTCCTGCGGGGCTGCCATCCGACGCAGAGTGCCTGAACTCATCCCACCCTCTGCCTCCCTCCCTCAGAACGAGCGTTTTGACGATGACGATGGCTACGATGACGACTTTGATGACGGCGGCGGGGACGACGCCATCTACTGATGGCCTGGCGTGCACGGCATGGCATTCCTGCTCATCTTTCGTGATGAGCAGCGTGATCACGTGCGGTGCGCTGCACCTTGCATGACGCTCTGCTCAAGGATCCAGCCAAGACTTCAGAAGATCCTGCAGCTTGCACTGATGTTCTCCACACCCCCTTGCTGCCAATGCCATCACCTCATCCTCCCAGGGAGGTGTTGCTGGACAGTACGCTCAAACAAGGAAGACAAAGCATGCCCCAGTCCCGTCAGCCAACTCCTGCAGCAGCGCCGGCCGTGCGACCCTCATGCCAGGCCCAGCGCCCGCATGGCAAAGGCCTGCAGCAGGGCCGCCAGCTCCAGCCGCTGCGACTCGTGCGCAGCGTGCCCAGCGTGCAGGTCGGGCGCGACAAGGATGGGCGCAGGCCCCTGGTTCATGGCCCGGGCCCTGGCAGCCCATTTCAGGGGGCCCCACACCGGCACCCGGGTGTCGGTGCTCGAGGCGGTGATGAGGGTGGGAGGGAAGGCGCCCCCCCTCAGGCCCTGGTACGGGCAGGCCGTCTGCACCTGCTTGACGAATGGGGAGGGTGGTGGCGGGGAGGATGGTTTGGGGAGGGGTGGAGGAAAATGGGGTTGGTGGGTTGGGGCGAGCCGCCACCAGGCACGTCCCACCGAGACTGCGTCTGGCTGAGGACCCCTCATAGAAGCAGGCTCAGCGCACGCGCCCGACCAACAACCACCCCCCCTCGCCGCGCCTGCAGGAAGCCGGCGGTGGAGTGCGGGTCGCCCCACTCCTCGTACTCGTGCACCGTCAGCGCCAGGTCAGGCCTGCACTGCACGGTCAGCACGTCGAGGAAGGGCGCCTCCAGGACCAGGGCCCCCACCGCCCCGGGGTCGCGCTGCACCAGCCCCGCGGCGACCACGCCCCCCGCGCTGTGCGCGCTGAGAACGATGCGGTCGTAGCTGGTGTACCCTGCGTGGGAGTGCGAGGGGGGGAACGGTGGGCGCGAGCGGCGTGCAGGTGGTGGCGCGGTCCCAGAAACCAGAAGAAAGGCCGGCTGGGGTGCCGCTGTCCAGGTGTACACGCGTGTGAACCAGTGTACGACTGTCACCCAGACCCTCCCCCCCCAAGCTTGTCACACCCACTGGCTCTGAAGGACCACTCCCCCTCCGAGCCCACCTCGCTCCACCAGCGCGTCGATGCAAGCCGCCAAATCATCGACGCGGGCCTGCAAGCCGTGCACACCGCGGCCGGCCGCGTGCCAGGCCCTGCCCAGCTCCCCGCCCCCGCGCACGTGCGCGCCGGCGAGCACCCAGCCGGCCTGCAGCAGCGCCGCGCGCTCCGGCGCCCAGTCGCAGGGCAGGCAGCGCCCGTACGCGCCGTACACCTCCACCCAGGCAGGCGCGCCGCCGGCGGGGGGGAAGGGGCCGGCGTGAGAGATGGTCAGCGGCACCAGCGTGCCGTCGGATGATCGTCCATGTGTGCGCAGGGTTCCCACGGCTGCGCTGGGACTCTCCCCGCTCAGCGTGCGCAGCGCGCCGGCGTCCAGGTCCACGTCCGCCGCCACGGGCACACGCCCAGGGGAGGAAAGCGTGACGCGGAGGCTGGCCGCCTCAAAGTCCGCGTTGGCGCCGGGGTCCAGGGCGGTGGCCCAGGCGGGGAGGGGCACGGGGACGAGTTGGGGCGGGGCCCCGGTCGCCCTTTCCAGTTTGAGCAGGGCCAAGAGGGGGAGGCCGGTGGCCGCGTCACGAGCAAACACGGCCAGACATCGCCGGAAGGCGTCAAAGTCCTCCAGTACCAGCCCCTGCGTCCCCGCAGGAACCACACACTCCCAGCGCTCGGGTGGGGGAGATGGGGAGGATGATTCCGCCGGGATCCTGCATGGAACTCAGCCAGGGTGTCACAGGGATGAGCATCGGAAGGAGAGGGCAACGTGCTCGGCGCAGGAGCATCCGAGACATGGTGGAGGCCCTATCCCACGGCCACTGTGTGATGTGCAGAGAAACCCTCAGGTGAAGTCGAAGCTCAGCCGCCCAGCCATGCCGCAGGTCACTGGTCATGGCCCAGAAACCAAACCCGACTCCCACAAACGTCGCTCGGACTCACCGGAAGAGGGAGTACTGACCGTCCTCCCGCTGCGCGTTGCTCAGCATGTAGAAGTACCCGTCGGCATGCTCCACAAAGTACTCCAGCCCCGGCGAGCGTGGGTGGACCAGGCGGAGGCTCCCTGGTCCCTCCCCGGCCTCCCAGTCCAGTACTCGGACCTCGCTGCTGCGCTTGGCGTTGCTGCTCACCACCAGGTACCTCCAGTCCTTGGTCTTGCCGATGTCCAGCCAGAAGGCAGCATCCGGCTCCTCGCAGATGCACTCAGGCCTGGCGTGCTCAGGCGCTGAAACGTCCACCCTCTCCACCCTGGGCGGTGGGCAGGGAGTGTGCACCTCGCGCCGGGCTGCTCGGTTGCCTTCCCCATATGACCCTCAGAACCGCATCTGGCTGGACTTGCTCAGCGAGCACCCCCCAACCGAGAGCATGCCAACAAACACATGTGCCATTCCAACTGGAAAATGTCATAGTCAGTGCGCGGTTCTACTCTACCTGCTGGGCCGACCCAGCCCGTCTGCGCGGGTGCAGTACAGGTGGCTGCCGTCATGGCTCCACTCGATGCTGACGCTGCCCTCCAGCTGGGGCAGCCTGGTGCCGAGGCCTGCACTGCCTATCCGCTGCACATGAACCTGCAGCCGCTCGCTCCCATCCCCGGGGTCCACAGTGTATGCGATGCTGCTGCCATCCCTGGACAGCTTCATCTGCAGACGGGGATGCACAAGCACGGACCGGTGAGCGATGCTTTCTGGTCCCCTGCCGGGTTGCTTTGTCTTCTCAAGGAAATAGGATCGCCCTCTGGTGTTAGCAGGCGCCCTGTAGCGACCGCGATGCACCCCATCCCTGCGTCCTTGATCACTTTGTCCCAGCATGACCCCATCTGCCCTGCCTGGATCAAGGAGCACAGGTCCCCATACTCTGTGGCCAGGACGCCTTCATCCAGCAGAACTTCGACACTCCCACCGGCCCTTGCGCGGCGCAGGTAACGACGGTGAGGGGCCTCTGCACTCTGCTCGGTCAAGTATTCATGGCCACCCACAGCCTCCGGCTCTGTGGCCTGGACAGGGGTACAGGGGTAAACAGGTGCAGTCTTAGCACACGAGTACATGATGCACAGGGCAGCTCACAGATTCAAGCTCCATACCTGCTGGTCTGGTAGCTGCGCCAGCATGCTCTCGAGCAGGCTCGCCTGCAGGAACTCTGTCCCTTCCATGTAGTGCCGGAAAGCCGCCGCCTCATCATCCAGAACACGCTGCACCCGCTTTCCGCCCGCTTCCAGCCACCTGATAATAATGCTTATAGTATTGTAGAGCAAACATATCCCCCAATCATCATTGCACATTGCACAGAGCCTCGTTGGCATCCCCTGAGCCATGTCGGTCTCCATCACACCTGAACTCGTCTTGCCAGGTGTGTCCATGGGCACTCCTCACTGAAGGTCTGGGCCTGATCCAGGGCTGTTCGGTATGAATCCCTCGACACAGTTTACCAGAGGCTGTGCCTGACTGTGGCTGGTCAGGGGCGAGCAAAAGAGGGAGGCAAGTGAGGGTGTGGGACAGACCTCCACCCAGGCCTAGCCTGGGAAGGCGCAAAACTGCGCCAAGTCCTTGCATCACTACATGATCAGCAACCTGAAGCTAGAATAAGTATAATAATGAACAAATTCGCATATTGCGTCGATGTAGATGTCATGCAGGTGGTGGCCCCTACTTGCTTGGCGATGGGCCGATCGACCGCGGGCGCCACGACATATCAATTGTTACGAAGACGAACACTTGCAGCAAGCACCTCCTCGCTCTTATCGCACAGTGATCAGTTGCGGATAATCGGCTTATAGACAGCACGACTGAACATATCTCATTAGCCCGGGCGTCAACGCCTGTGTTTTGTTCCGGTACCTCACTCGATGTCTGAGCTCCGATAGCTGGTGGGATGCAGGCAGCGGCCGGGGTTGCTGGCCCCCCCTCCTCAGCACCTACCACGAATGGATCATCTGCAGCAGCAGATGATAGTGCACCCTCCCCTGTGACTGCTCAAGGGCCCATGCCGTCTCTCCAGGCGGTCCCGGTGAGCAGGGACCATTCTGATATAAGGAGGCACTCCCGGGTGCACCGGCCATCGGTCGCATCTCTTCACCCGCACTCCTTCCCTGTATCCTCCGCAGTCCATCACCAAGCAGCAGCAGAGCGCCCTTGCTGCGCACCAGGCCAAGCTGGTGGCGGCACGCAAGGCCCTTGGCGCCCCTCTCCGCTCCGCCAACCTCTCGCAGCGGCTCTCTACCGACCTGGGCAAGAAGGGCCTGCCCATGAAGAAGAGGCGGCCAGGGGACACCCGCCTCCCAGAGAAGGCGAGTCGTGCCTGCCCATCCTGGGGGATGGCGTTTGGCATGCTCTTGATTTGGCGCTCACTGGCTGTACAGAGTGGCCCACCGTGTCAGCCTGCCTTCACCGAAGTGTGCTTGCCCCAAATAATTTCCCTTGGGGGATTCATGAAAAGGCCCAGGGTCTCCGATGCCTGCAGGGCGGGCTTGGACATCCTCACGCCTCTCCCCACACCTTCACAGAAATGACCGCCCTTGTTCACCCCTCACCCCCACGCCACCGCCCGCCAGGTGCGCGTCCTCGTCCCCTCCAGCGTGCTGCTCTGCGACCTGCAGGCGGCGGAGCGGCGCGTGGACGCGCTGCTGGCGAGGAAGCGCGGCGAGCTGCAGGACATGCACGCCAGCTTCCGGCGAGGCGCGCCCGGCACCGCGCAGGCGGCCGGCACGCTGCGCAAGAAGCTGCGAGTGTACGTCTTCACCGAGCACGCCCACCAGGGCGCCGAACCCGGCCCCGACCCGCCCTCCTGGGCGCTGCACATCCAGGGTCGGCTGCTGAGCGACGGGGGGCCCGCCGGCGCCGGCGCGGCGGGGACGGCGGAGCCTGGCCCCGCCACCGCCTCCCAGGGCCGCCTGCCCTTCACCCACTACATCCGCAAGCTCACGGTGCGGAGTTGGTTTGTATGGCAAGGGGGGGGATGGTCTGGAAAAGGGAGCCACATCCCCCAGGCACGGGGCTGGAGGAGCTGCGGGCAGGCCCATGCTGAGTGGCGCCCGCCTCGCTCCTCCTGATTGTGCCATCTTATCTGCTCTCCTGACTCAGGAATGTCTTCCCCTCCCCCCCTCTCCCTCACTCACACCGAATGAGAGAGCCTCCCCGCCCCCCCTTCCTCTCCCTCCGCACCAGGTCCAGCTGGACCCGGAGCAGTACCCCGGGTCTAGCGGTACCATTGTCTGGGAGCGGGCGCGACACGACCTGGAGGAGCGCGAGTCGTTCATCGTGCGGCGCGCGGGTCGGCTGCCTGCCCGCGCCACGGTCAGCCTGGAGCTTGACCACAACCCGCAGCTGTACCTGCCCTCCCCCGCGCTGGCCTCCCTGCTGGGCCTCCAGGGCCTGCACTCCCTGCCCTTTGTCCTGCAGATGCTGTGGGGCTACATCAAGCAACACAACCTGTTTGAGGTGAGGATGTCCGTGAGTAGGGGGGTGTTTTCTTTTTGTGAGGGGGGCGGGGGGGATGGGTGGAGAGCGGTTGGACGGGAATGCGGGGGCAAGGAGAACCGCCTGGGCTTGCATTAACCGACCAGACAGAACACCCTGCCGGATAAGAAGGTACCAAACTCCTTCCACTCGCAAACCCACCCACCCCACTCTGCATCCTCCACCGCAGTCTTCCCCGGCCGCGCCTCTGATCCGCTGCGACGCCGCGCTGCGCGCTGTCACCGAGCAGGCCAGCCTGGGCCTGGCCGCGCTGCAGGAGGCGGTGCGCGGCCACCTGGCGCCACCGCCGCCGGCGGTGCTGGAGGTGGCGGTGCCGGCGGGCGGGCCCTCCCCCTCCCACCCCGCCTGCTATGATCTGGTCACCGAGGTGCCCATGTCGGCCGCGCTGCCCGCCTTTGCCGAGCCCGACGCCGGCGCCGCGGCCGAGCTGGAGGCGGCCGACGCCGCGCTGGCCGCCGCGGTGGCGGCCGCCGGCGAGGCCGCTCGCCGCCGCGCCTTCCTCCTCGCCTTTGCCGGCAGCCCCGTGGACGCGGTGCACCACCTGGTGGCGGCGCAGGCGCGCGACCTGCGCATCGCCGCCGGCGGTGACGCGCTGGATGTCCTGCCCCCGGCCGACGTCTTTGCCGAGCGCTGGGTGGAGGACGCAGCGCTGCGCGTCATGGCCGCGCGCGGCTCCGCGGCCGGCTAGGGCGCGAGGGTGTGTGTCTGGGGGTTTGGGGGGGGGAGGCGAGCAACCCGAGCGGTGGACGGTCGGAGCGCCTGGCGAGCGGTCACAGCCAAGGCCGCTACACGAGGCCCACACTCGAAAGCCTCTCTGCATCTGCCCGCGGCCCTGGCTCCATGCAATCCCCGTCCTCATTCCCGTGCCCTGCGTCCAGCACCTCGGCAGCAACCCTGCCCCCACCCCCCTCTCTTGCATCTTCCGCCGAGCTTGGTGCTGGTGCGTTTCAGGATGGCATGGTCACGGGGGGTCCCCAGCCTGGGTGCAGTGCAGGGCGAGTGAGATGGCAATCGGGGGCGCTGAGCCCCACGCAGGGCACGCAAGGGGGGCCAAGGGTTGGAGGTTCAGGGGGACCGCAGGCGCCCGGGGCGACGGGCTGGCTGGTCAAGGGCGCGACGGGCGCATCCCGGTGCCGAAAGCACGCGGTCGAGGCACGAGCGCGCCCCCGCCGCCACCCTCCCTCTGCGCGGGCCCCGCTCAGTGGCTGATCTCGGGGTTGAGCTGCCTCCAGGCCTCGATCCAGGCCACGATGCCGTCGGCCAGCTTTTCGAAGTAGGGGTCCAGGTGGGCCAGCCCCTTGCGCACCTGCGAGAGTGTTGATTGGGGGGATGGAGAGATCAGCTGAGTAGGATGTGCATGCGGTGGAAGTGAGCGCGCCCGCGCAGGCACACAGCAGTGCCCTGCGTCCCGCCACATCTTCATTCCGCACCCCCTGGCCAGGCCCCTCGAGCCCGCCATACGCCCAGCGCACGTCCAAACCCTCTCGTCCTCCACACCCATGCTCGGACCCATTCCCTCCCCACTCCCCCTCACCCGCTCGGCGATGTCCAGCATGGCGGCCTCCACGGTGGTCACGCTGGCGTCCAGCTTGATGGCCTGGAAGAAGGGGATGATCTCCTCCTGCCAGAAGATGCCCTTGTACTCCTTGCGCAGGTTGACAAAGGGGTTGCTGGCCTTGGAGTGCCAGATGTAGGGCAGCCCCGTCTTCACGCCCAGGCCCAGGTGGTCGGCGATGACCTTGACGCACCACCCCGCCCACATGTCGTCGTAGCGGCCCCAGGGCTGGCCCTCCCCCATCAGGCCAAAGTACATGGCGGGGCCGATGGCGTGGCGGTCAAAGGCCAGGTTCATGCCGCACATGGGGAACAGCGTGCCCTGAGGGGTGAGAGGGGAGGGGGGGACTTGGTTTGGGGGCTGCATCGCGACGAGGGCCGCAAGCACCACAGGGCGAGCGGGAAGCAAGGGAGGGCCAGCATGGCGCCCGAGCATGCATCCTACAGACAAGGGATGAAAGCAGCATGTTCAGACCCCCCTCCCCCCCCTACCCTCCATCACCAAACTCAGGCACACCTTGGGAATGGTCATGACAGCGTCCACGTATCGCGTGTTGCGCTCCTGCGGCTTCACCATCTGGGTGGGCGCGTCGTAGTCCGGGATGTTGAGCCAGAGGCCGTGCGACACCGCGGTGGGCTTGCCCTCGCGCATGGAGAATGGGTAGCCGCGCACAAAGTCGCTGCCCGCCACGTACGGGTCGTACAGGGTGTTGAAGAAGTCGGGGGTGGAGGGGGACAGCAGGTTCTTGATGTGCTGCTCCAGGGCATTGATGTCCTCGCCGCTGGGGGTCTTGGCCACGAAGCAGTCGTCGTCGATAGTGTAGATGTAGCGCTTCTTGCTCACCATGTACCCGAAGCAGCTGCGAGGATGGGCAACAGGGTGGAGGGGAGTGAGCTGGAAGAGGGGAAGTTGGGGAGGGGCAGTTGGACGCGCACCAGGCACTGCATAAGAAGCCTAGGCAGAATTCCGGCCTTGTAGTAATTCCTTTTCATGAGTATAACCCCTATTCAACCCCCCTTCTTGCAACCCATACTCCACGCAGCCGGGCAAGCAGGCAACCACCAAGTTGAAATCCTCGGGTAACAACGCACCGGCACGCGCTGTCCTTGAAGGAGATGCACCAGGCCTTGTCGCCCAGGATGCGCTCAATGTCATTGCGGTTGTACAATTCATAGTCAAAGCTGCAACATGGGGGCCGAGCAAGGTTAGGCTTGCCGACCGCATACGTCATGACACGGGTGTGCCCTGCCAGAACTCTCCTGGTCGTCGTCGTGCAACCCAGCAGCTCAACCCTACGCACCCCTCTGGGACACCGACGCTCCGAGAAGGGTCGCCGTCCTGGATGACGATGAGGTGGTAGGGCTGGAAGAAGGGACGCCTGGGCCACGGGGTGGGGGAGGGGGCGGTCAGATTGCGACATGATTTAGACCTCTCGATCACCCAGTGCACCCTGCAGAGATATGTACCCGACGTGCATCCTCATCTCACCACTGCTCGAGGAAGTCAAGGCTCCGGACTGTGAAAGGGGGTGGGAGGGGAGGGAGGAGATCATAGGCAAGCGAGAGTACCAAATGCACGCAATCACGATGCGCACTGCCAACAACGTACTGGTAGGTATGACAATGTCAAGCCTGAGGCAGGGGAGGAGAAGGGGGTAGGAGGACTTAGAGAGGGAGAGTGGGCGATGGGTGGGTAGATCCCTGGCGTGACTGGGAACATCATTACCACTACCCGCCCAAATGTGCGCTCACTGGTCATGAAGAGGAGGAGACATTGTGTTGGCAAGTCGGTGGCGACAAGTTCTGCGTTTCACAAAATGAACGGAGCTAACTTTGTGCGGGAGCGCGCTCCGGGGAGAACGGCCAGATCTGGACTGCGAGGGAAGACGGGCTGGCGACGCTGTATGATGTCTCAAATTTGTGAGGTGCTCATGAGCGTGTGATGGTGCTTTGAGTGAATGGGCCCGGACAGTGCGTCCGCAGTGGAATCCGAGGGGCATGTCCGGTGCGAGGTACCGCGGGACCTGGCATCGTGGTACTAAAGCATCCTGAGCATGCCAGCTAGCAATCTGGCATCGTCGTCTCGGGGAGGACGCGGCGTTTTGGAAAGCTCGCCGAGATGCGCACAATTCTCACGTCACACGACACAGGCAGGGCGGGGGTCGTCTTGACTCTCGGCCATGCGCCGACTCGTCCCACCGTGGTTGACGGTGGCGGGAGATGCTGCACCTCACCTACCTATTTGGCCCCCATGTTCTCCGCACGTCAGGAAGCGGCATGCCTGACATATTCTTTTGTGCATGGCATGTCCTGGCAGCATCCCAGGCCAAAACGTTTGAATGTGAATACGGCATGACAGGTGGGGCGTACAGCCCCATCCCCTACAGCCGTGCGGGCTTGGGCTTCTTCCCCGCCTGCCGGCCCTCCTTGGCCTTCCGCTTCAGGGACTGCACGATGGCGTCCATGCTGGGCGCGGCCGGCTCCCGCTGCACCGGCTCCGACGCCGTCGGCACCGCCGCCCCCTCCTTCCGCAGCTTGGCCACCTGCTTGGCCAGGGTCGCGCTCTCGCCCTTGTATCGGGGGTCCGTGGGGTCCAGGGCATACAGGGACGAGGTGACAATGCTCGAGAAGCGGGGATCCTCCACGCCTGCCACCGGTTTGCCTGCGGGGTAGCAAGAGGTAGGGCCATTGTGTGAGTGTGCTGTGCGTGAGGATGGGGGGTGCTGTGGATGAGGCCACTGAACCGAGTATCCCTGGCAGCCGTGTACCGAGCCCTGACGGCCCCGGTGTGAACCGACGGCACGCACCTGCCAGCGCAAGCTCCTCGTCGTCGGAGCCCTGGGCGCGCTCCGCCCGCCGCGCTGCCTTCTTCAGGCGCAGGCGCTCCTTCTTGGAGAGCTTGGGGGCCGGCTTGCTGGACGTGCCTGGGGAACGGGGCGTGGGGTTGGCGGTGTCCAAACTGGATCTCGTGCAACAGATACACCAGGTACCGACACACCAGGGTCAGGTCTTCCCAACCCGCCATTACCATGGCCGCCGTCCCGCCCTTTCCACCCTCCCCCCGAGGGCCTCGCACCTCCGGCCTGGGCCTTGCGCAGCATGTCGGCCTCGTCCATGAGCAGCATCTCCAGCTCAGCGCGCTCTGCGGCCGTCGCCCCCTCCTCCGCCCTCTTGGACCGTTTCTCCTTCTTCCTGGCCGTGGCAGCGTTGGCCGCCATGCCGGCACCAGGGACCCCCGGAGCCGAGCTGAAGAAGGGGTCGGCGAAGGGGTCCTCCCCCTCGTCGCGTTGGAAGAAGGGGTCGTCTGCCACCCCGGCGGGCAGCATCTCCCCCTCGTCCCCGGAGGAGGCGGGGTCCGGGTCGCCGTCGCTGTCCTCGTCGCTGCTCCCCACGCCGCTCTTTCCCAGCCGCCGGGCCTGGGCCCGCTTCTCGGCCCGCCGCCGCATGTACGCGTCCCACACCGACTCCGCATCGCCGCTGGCGGCCTTTTTCCTGGCCAGCAGGCGCTCCCCCAGGGTCTCCAGCCCGGGGTGGAAGGTCACCTCCAGCTCCATGTCTGTTTGGATGTGGGGCAGTGGGGGATCAGGGGGTTTGGACAGAGTGGGGACCCCCGCTCCGCCCCCCCAGCACCAGCCGCAGGATCAGCAGAGCGCGTGCCCTGTGCAGGATCAGGGGATGCTTGCTCCCCTGAGCCCCGACGCTGTTGACTGCCACACTGCCCGACTCGCAGCAAAGCGAGCCGCACACCCAAACAAGGTGCTCCATCCGCCACCTCCCCCCACCCTTGTCGCGGACAGCCTGGTCCCCGCCGGCCTCGGGCCCCTCCGCCCCGCCCTTGGCCCAGTCCTTGGTCCTGGTCGGCCCATCCTCGGCGCCCGCGCCGGAAAGGAGCGACCTGTACCTCTCCCGAACTGCCTCGGCGTCCAATGCAACGCCCCGCGGCGCATCCTCCTCATCCTCCTCGTCATCCTCCTCCTCGGACGCCAGGTACACCTGTGTGTGTTGGGGGTAGAGCCCCGTCAGGGAACACATCCCCATACCTTCCAACGTAGTCACAGGGGGCGACACACAGCACCACCCAAGAAATAAACAGGAAAGGAGCACCCTTCAGGGCAGCAGCTATGCTCGGCCAAAGCTCGACTGCCAGCCCACCAATGTCTTCCAGAGCACCACTGGGGCTGGGCTGCGCCACCTTGTGCACCCTCCGACGCCCCACAACCAGGGTTCACATGCACCTTGTAGTCATCCTCTCGGATCTCTTCATCCGTCACTCTCCGTCCGAGGGCCTGCTTGCGCCCAGAGTCCACTGCATCCCATGTCAGGTCCACATTCGTGTGTTGCAGCGCCTGTGGCAAGGAGCGGGAGGGCCTTCTGCGTCGGTACGCAGGCCAGTCACATGCCGCTGGCTCGCTGAGCGGGCCTCAGGCGGTGACATCCCGATGAGCGAAATGCGGACACCCCAGCCCGCCCGCCCGCCCCACCTTTGTCTGGAAATTGGGCGGCGCGTAGTCGATGGGCAGCTCCTCTGCCGTGTCCCTCACCTTCCGCCCCTCAAAGCTCTGCCCTTCAGGCACGAAGCGGAGGTCGAACTTGCAGGCCGCTGCAGGGTGCAGCAGGGAGTGCAGGATGGCCACACAGCGCATCGGACCTGGGTCGTGGTGTGTGCCACCCGACTTGCACCGATCGGCATGCCACCCAGGCGCTCGGCCTCCCCATACCAGGCACGCATCCCCCCCCCTCCAGACTCCAGCCCTCCACGCACTCTTCAGGAACTCCATGCCGTCACACTCCTCGTATAGCCGCGAAGCGGTTGCCGCGCCGTCGCACTCGACGACCGCATAGTAGTACCGCAGCCTGGACAGCTCGTACGCCCGGAGCCGCCGCCGCTCTATTTCGGCTGCGTGGAATGATGGGGGACCAAGGAAACGAGTCGTTGACCGTGGCCATGCTGCGCCCGCCACCTGCCCTTGCATGGCACAGCAGCAGGAACGGCGTCTTCTTCTGGACCCCTGGCTCCTGAGAGACCTGTGCATGGGCACGCCTGTGCTGGCCTGACTACGGCCGATCATCCCCCAAACCCCCTCCTCTCCCCCTCCACACACCGTCGTTCCCCGCAGACGGGCCCTCCTCGTCCTCCTCAGACCCGCCCTGGTCTTCCTGCTTCCCATCGGCTCCGGCGTCCCAGATGCCCTGGGGCCCAGCGGTGGCCTCCTCCGCCATGCGCTCCAGACCATAGTCAGAGGGGTAGACAGTGACCCGCTGCACCCCGCCCTTTGGGGGACAGAAGCTGCGCAGCACCGCCAGGATGTCCACGGCTCGCACATGCTCCCAGTCCAGGTCGAGCACGGCCAGCCGCGGTGTGGCGTCGGGGACCAGCGGGATCTGGCGCGGGATACGGCGTGGTGTTAAGCGAATGAGTGGGGTCACCACCGCGTCGTCCATCTCAAGGATCATCGGGTGTCTAGACCTGGAGGCTTGGCTCCTCCACGTCCGACTCCCTCCACACCACATCACGCGTTCAGACCAGCCCCTCCCTCACACCCAAGCCCACCTCACCTGCTCCTGCGGGTTGGCGGCCATGGCCCCCACGCCAAACAGGCGCCTGGCCCGCGCCTCCTCGCGCTCCTCGGTCTCCGCGTCCAGCTGCGCCGCAGCTTCCACGCCGGCCTCAATGGCTGCCTCATCGACATCGCTGTCGGCCTCAGACTCGGAGGAAGATGACGCGGAGCCCAGACCCCTGATGCATTTGGCGGCGGAGAGGATGCGAGGGTCTGTGCTGAGAACCATTCGGGCCTCGCATACGCCTGCCCGATGTGGAGTACAAGAGAAGGGCACAGGCTCGCAGTGCTGAAAGGGTGCACCCCTGTCAAAACTACGAGTCCAGGGAAAGTGATGCACGTTCCATTCCAATTGCCAAGCCGCACCTCATTTTTGCCCATCGCGCCTCGGCTTCAGCCGCCTCATCTTCAGAACTCGAATCGGGGTCAGACGCAACAGGCTTGCCCTTGCCGGCGGGCTCCTCCTCGTCTCCTGCCAGTCGATAGTAGGAGCGTAGTTTTTCGCCTTTTCCACCGCTCTTTACCTGGTTATGTTGGGGGGAGGAGGGGCATGGTCTTTCTGTCGTTCGGGAACATGAAGAGTGGTCAGGCTGCCGTGCAAAGGCAGCTCGGGAGTTTCATACAAACTCCAGCAACGGTCATGTCAGCACCAAGGCCTTAATACCATCACACAAAGTGGCAATCAGTCACCACCAACCGACCTTGCGGCCACGTTTGTCCCGAGCGCCTTGTCCTTGGAAGGCGGCATCCTTGAACATGCCTGCATGCATGAGGAAGGGACCTCAATGCGGTGAGCTGCACCCATCTCTGATGACTGTGGGGAGTATACGGCGCATCCCTCACGATAAAACAGTGCTCCAAGTAGGGTACATCGTGGTAGACACGCGAGTAGTGCACACGATACCTGCGAAGCGGTCATCAATCTTGACTTTGCTCTCCTTCTTGGGGAAGCGCCGGAAACGAGGGTCCGTGCTCACGGCAGCGAAGCGGTCGTCCATTTCTTGATTGTCAGCCTTCCCTGTAGACCCACCAGCCTTCTCAGGCGGCGCCATGAGGGACCCGTGCGCCCTGGAAACGGCAAAGGGCCTAAGAAATTTATACGACGAGGAGGCAGTGAAGCCTAGGTACACCCTTCAGCCTCGAGCGCAGCCTGCTTGCACACGAAATGTATTCAATATATATATACTACATACAATGCACGCTTCAGCTTGTCACAACTCGAGGTGCATCGCTCCCGAGGTCCGGGTTGCGCCTTTCGGCGCGCTGGCTGGATGACTTGACAGCGCGCGGTCGGGAGGCCTGCAACCTCATGTGCCTGTCTGAAAACATGCGATGCAATGCTGCCTGTGAAGACCCGTTGAGATAGTCCCCTAGGAGATCATCTCAATCGTTGAAGTCTCGTGCGATGTCGGCGTCAGCGCACCCAGCGCACCCCGTCTTCTTCCGGCCACCCTCTGACCATGATCTGAGCAGGATATGTGCGCTTGAGGTGAGCTGGGTTGCCAGTCGTAGCAGCAAGGGCAGCATGCAAGGATCACTAGGGAATTTTGGAGCCAGCATGATTCGATAATGGTGCACATCACCCTCCTACTTGGTTCAGGCTGCAGGCTACCCCTTGGAGGAGGCGGCCAGCCCCAGCCAACTGGAGTTCCGCCTACGAGAAGGTACACTTTATCGTGAGGATATTTAGTGGAGATCTGGAATGCCAGATTTCGACGGGAATTGCAGCGCTGGATTTGGCCTCAACTGCAGGTATGGTCTCCAGGTTACCAAGACCGGTCGATTGCAACTCAAAGATACCTGAAACTTCCTTCAGCTCCGGAGCTGTTTTTGGTAGCAGAAGGCCCCGACTCCTCAGTTGTGGCCTATGCTTGTGGCACAGCCTGCCATGGAAGCAGCCTCACCCACGAGTCCATGAGCAGCCATGATCCAGAGGGTAGCACCCTCGCGCTGCACTCTGTCTGCGTCGCTGCAGAGCACAGACGGCAGGGCCTCGCCACGAGGTGAGGGGCATGGGCACGCTAGACTACCTGGAAAGATAAGATGTCGCCATAGTTGCTGGGGCCTGCTGACTTGTGCAGCAGCGTCGTAGCCTCCTTCCTGGTGTCTCAGCTGCAGTCCAAGTGATTGACTCCAGCCCCTGGCATGCCTGTTCTGAGCTCTGAAACATCATATCAACGTACTTTCCAGATTGCTCAAGGCCTACATACAATATGTGCAAGTGACAGCCCCTCAGATATCTACCATGGTCCTCCTCTGCAAAGACCACTTGGTGCGACGAGGTAGTGGACAGGCTTGCAGTATTATTGTTGCCGGTATGGTGTGCCTGAAGCTGCCGACTTGAAATGGCGCCCTGCAGTGGGCAGATCTGTCCTGCAACATGAAGCCGTGGTGCATGCCATCACTACTCTGCAGGTAGCTTTGTATGAGGGAGCGGGCTTTGGGTTAATTGGCCCTTCCTCGGTGGTCCATGGCCAAGATGTGTGGCTGGAGATGCGCCTGGACTTCAGTGACAGTGCTGATGGGCTTGACTGGTGCGTGGGCGCCTGAGACATTCATTTCGCTGGAGCAATCCACATGGCAGATTTCAAGAAGCCAGCCCAGCGTGCTCGAAATTCTGCCACATCGGCCCTCCCCTTCCAAATGTAAGCCCAGACACCGCACCCACCCCCCGGATCATACCGAAGAGTCGCACCAGGAGTACTCACGGCCCGCGAGCCGCATCGATCACAGTGTTCCTCACAGAAGGGGTGTCATGGCTCCCGGCCGGGGTGCAGTGAGGCTCCTCACGACAGCGATCTGCATCGGATTGTATAGTCATTGCCTTGCTGTTCCACAGGAGCTCACAGACGTGGAGAAGGTGCGAGTACTATGCGTCTACAACAGGTAGTGCGTCTGCGATCGGGGGCTAGCTAGTAGGCAAGCGTACTCCTTTGCCGCGCCACAGGTGGCCGCCCTATCCAAGCTACAGAGTCAATCCAGCGATGGAGTCATTCAGCTGACAAAGGAGGTGTTTGATCGATACATCGTGGGCCCTGCTCGGCCCTTCACCCTCTACGTCTTGGCAGGTCAGGGGGGTGTGAGGTGTGGTGTTTGTGGTGACCATGCTCCCCCAGGAATAGCATCTTTCGATTTCTGTACTCCTGCCACGCGCAGATGCTCTGCACATGCGCAACCAGGGCAACATGAAGCTCGGCCAGGTAGCCAGGGAATACGGCCTGGTGGCCTCCACCCTCCGCAAGGCAACACCTGGCAAGGTTTTCCTGACGCGGGCAGAGTTTACCAGCGAGAAGGAGCTGTTTGGAAAGTGAGAGGAGGAACCGGGGGTGAAGATTGCTTGGCATCTGGGAAGGGTGGCAGAGACGGCGCCGGAATGCGTGGTGTGAAGTATGTACCACAGAAGGTTGCCCATGCGATCCGCCAGGTCCAAGCTGTAGCCGTATGGCTCGCGGAACACATGTCTCTGCTCACTGTTCCCTCGTCTACAAGTCCTGCTTCCCCCAACCAACAATCATACTCCCGTCCCCCGCAGGCTGGGCATCGTGTCGCTACCACACCTCGCCCTCATACCCCCCAGCCTGCCAGTGGGCGCTGCGCAGGCCGTCGGCCTCACCAAGGACCATGCCATGCCCCTCAACGACTACCCCTGGTCGGCCGAGACCATCGCGGGGTGGGTGATGGAGACGGCAGGCCTGCCTGCCGTCGAGATCAATCGGCCCTCGCTGCTCAAGTCCAGGTAGGGGGTGTAGTTGACTGGGTGGGGTGCGGGCGGCTGTCGTGCCTGGCCGGGTCTACCACGCTGCACACAGCTGGGTGCTCTGAGAGATTTGACGGAGCAGTACGCGGCTTGAACAATGCTTGACGCTAGGTGTTCGCCAAGGCACAGTTTTCGCACTCCCCATCACCCACCAGGTTTGCACCGGTCTTTATGCTCCTCTTCATGGCGAGCGCCGCAGTGCTGGGGTACCGCCTGTACCATGCCCCCTTCCTGCGCCACACCTGGATCTACATGGCGGGAAGCCTCGTGATCTACTGGTTCTCCGTCTCGGGTGAGACGACTGGTAGGGAAGGGGGGATCCTGTGCACATCAGGTTCTAGACTGGCAGCTGCCAGGAGGCAATGCCACTCAATCATTCCTGCATGTCCCACCCTGCCCAGCTCTCATGTCTACAACCGGCCCTCTCTCTCATATCCATTTTCCTTCTCAACCCCCTCTCCTTCTCTCGCCAGGCGGCATGTACATCATCATCCGGGGCATGCCCTTCGTGCAGTTCGACCAGCGGACGCGCAGCTCCAACCTTTTCCTGCCCGGCCAGGGCCAGCTGGGCGCGGAGGGGTACATCATGGGCACCCAGTACCTGCTCTTCGGCCTGGCGGTGGCCGCGGGCACGCACCTGCTGCCGCGCGTGCGGGACAGCGCCGCGCGGCGCCGGCTGGGCTACGCCCTCATCGCCGGCGGCGCGCTGCTCATGCGCAGCATCATGGGGACGCACCACTGGAAGACGGGCATGACCACGCACTGGTACTGACGCGGTGCATGGAGTGAGGGTCGAAGGGGTGTGAAGACCATTACGACAAGAAGTTGACTTGTGAAGGAAGCTACGGTGTGCATGGGTGGGGGGAATCAATGGGCAGGGTGGAGGCATGGCGGGTACCGTGAGTGGACAGAGTCAGAGACTGCATGACGCACAGAGCGGGGCACTACGTGAGGCCCAGGGATGGCCTGCCGCCGGGGGGGAGGGCTTCCGCTGCGCCCGCAGAGGCGGCGCATGACTCCCCGGACAGGTTGAGCCCCGGCTCACAGTGGCACACCTCGCCGGTCTCCGCCGGCACAGCCTCCGCCTTGGCTGCGGCGAGGGGCTGGAGGTCCACGCCCCACTCCTCGTGCACGGCATCCAGCAGCCAGGAGAAAAGAGCATCTCGCTGGCCTTGCGATGCCAGGTGGGCCGCCAGGGCCCCCTTTGGAGGAAAGCGGGGAGCAATGAACATGTCGCACGGGGCGCTGCGCGGATCATGACTCTGTCGCGTGCCCAGCCTTGCCCTCCGGTGGCAGCCCAAACGACTCGATTGCCCCCACCGATGCCAGCCATCTTCGCAGCATTTGACGCTCACCTGCAGCTTCTCCAGCTTGGTGAGCGGAGGGCCGTCGGGGTGGCCCTGGACGAGGCGGGTGTAGCCCCTCCACACCGCGCCCAGCCGCACCCGGCTGGGGTCGTCCCTCTGCGCCACCAGCGCCCTGCAGGGAGGCATGGATGGAAGGGGTTGTATGAAGGCTGCTTTGCCGCAACAACATGCTGAGTCTTCCACAAGGGACCCCGCACACTCCCTGGCGTGCACCTTTGGCGACAGAACCCGGGCTGCATCAGGATGGCGCCGCCACCCACGTGTCACCAGGCCACACACAGGGTGGCATGCACTGCCCATCGTCGATCGACACCACACACGCCACGTACTCTTTCCCACCAACACCCCTGGCTCCTCCCCTTGAAAATAACACCACTCACGCTCGCAGACTGCTGAGAGTATCGTCGTGGGCGCTGGCCGGCCCTGCCTCCGCCCCTTGGCTCCTGATGGAGAAGGGGGTGAGTCGGCCGGCGCTGGTCCGCACCACCCACATGCGGATCTGGGATGCCTGCGGGGTTAGGATTTAAATGACGGGTGGGGTTTGTGAATGATCTCACCCCCACCACATGTTGCGGCTCTGACGGGTGGGCATCCAGGTTGATCACCTCGGCCCGGGCTGGAGTTGGCACATGTGAAATCCCAGCATGGCCCTTGCTGGCGTCCCGCGTGGCCCTGCCACCTGATCCCCTCAGAAATCCACCCTCACCACCTGGACACACCGTGGAGGGGAGGCTGGCGTCGTAGGGGGAGACGATGGCGCCTACCCAGGGCGCCAGCCCGGCCTCAGGGTCGTGGCAGAGGGCTTGATAGTTGCGCTGGTTCTCGTTGTCCTTCTGAGAGGGCCGTGCCTCAAACACCGGGTGGGAGTGGTACCTGGCAGTGGGCAGGAGGGAGGAAAGGGGGAAGCGTCGCTTGGGGGGGCAGGACGAAGCTGCGCCCGGACGGAACCCTGTACAGCCTCGAGCAGGCTCCCGCACACCGCATGCAGCAGCGAGCTCCGCGTGGCACGGCGAGACTCGCCAGCGACGACTGCAGAGGCGGGCGCAGGCACCCGGGGTTTCCAGGTCCGACCATGCGTCGTCAGGCCCTGCAACGCAAGCGCTCCCCACGCCGTCGACCCGCCGCCACGCTCACCAGCCCACGGCGGCCTGCCCTCTCGCTGACATGGCGGTGGTCGCCTCGACCTGCGACGCGGGGTCCAGCTCCACCGAGGTGCCTGCAGGAGGGTGCGGACAGGAGGTGATGAGGATCTAGGCTGCCCCAACACATTGAGGGTCTGTCGGCCAGCTTGACGCCTTGAAAGGCAGAACTCTGGTGATGAAAGGGGCTCTCCTCACGATGCGGCGGCAGGAATTGCAGTGCAGGAAAACCCCGCGCCTTCCTTTCCCCATGGTCTGAAACAACCGCCTACCACCAAGACCACGGCCCTGGCCCCGCATCCAGGGCCTCACCGGAGTCGGAGCCTTGCGCCCTGCGGCAGGGGTATGCCTCGTCCACGTGCAACACCCTGCGCCCAGCCTCGTACCGGCCGCCCAGGAGGCCAATTACCTCGTACCCGCTCAGGTGGGCGTGAAAGTCCATCACCAGCCGCGCCTGGGTGGGGCGGTCGCCGTGTGAGTGTGAGGGTGCGGGGGAGAGGGGGCGGAAGGCAGCGTGCGCGATGCAGAGATGGATCACGGGGAGGGGGGCATACGGAGTGAGGTGAGGCCAGCGCAGGATCCAAGGCGCCTGCTGTCGAGCAGCTGGGCTAGGGCGATAACACAACTACGCCGTACTTACACCCCACCTGGCTCGAGGTGACCACTGCAAAGGGCTGTGCGAGGGGGGCGGCCGACCCGGGAGGGCCCACAAACTCCTTGGGGCAGGTGAGGTCAAGGGATTCGCTCGTGTCCCCCATGACGGCACGCTGGCCTCCCTGCCGCCGTGGCCGTGCCTTGGAGTATTCGGTGGGTTCCGCGGGGGAGGAGCCCTGGTAGACGCAGGAGGAAGGCCGGGAAGGGGCGTGAACAGGCATGAGAGAATGGCATGGGAAGGTGCTGGCAGGCCAGGCAGGGCATGGGTTCCTGCAGAGCGGGCACATCAGGAATTTGAACATCCCTCGGCCACCCCATCACCTCAGCCGCAGCGGGGAAAGCAGGCGCCAAGGGCCTGCCCTCATCCTCCGAGTCACTCGAGCCCCTCTTCTTGCGGCCACGCTTGGCGGCACACAGCGCAGCCGATGCTGCACAAGCAGGGGTGGTGAAGGAGGGTGGTGAGTGTTGTGAGAGTAGTTTAAGACATTCGAAGACCCCATTGTAACACCGGCTGACACTCCCAGGGGCATCCATCCGCGGGCATACCCTTGGGCAAGCGTTTGACGACACCTGCCGGCTCTGCCTCCATCTCGAGACTGGTGACATGGATGCCCACTGTCAGCTTCCCGTCGGCTGCCACCCCTGTTAGGATGGGCAGGTGTGGATGATTCCTGGGGGCCCGTGGTCCGCCGCAGGGCCTGCAGAGCGACCAACCAGGGACGCACACAACGAGGCCTAGCCATGCATGCATGTATTGATACATGCTTGCACACTCGGAGCGAGTGGCCTGCACAACCCGCTCACTGTGGAAGGCATCGGGACGGAGGCCGTATGCCCTGGCAGAGGCGCAGTTGGGGTCCAGCGGACGACCTGGTCCAGATTTCGAAGGGTCGGACTCGCAAATTTGTGCAGAACGGCACGCGCAGTCTCCTGCACCACGCTCTCAGCATGCATCGGCACCTGACAAGGTGTAGCCGGCCCCCGAAGCTGCGACTGCTTCAGGCAAGGCCTCGCCCCGAAGCAGCAGCTTGATGAAGTGCTTCTGTGCATGGCTGGTCACTGCCCTGCTTGAGATGGAACGAGGGAGAGGAGCTGCCATTCCTACCTCTGAAGTTTGCTCACCATCGGTCAAGTGCAGAGGGTACAGGGAACGGGTGGCTCATTTCCAGACGCGACCGTTACTGCATGGCGCACTTCCAGCTCCACGCCAGACTCTTGCCATCTCCCCGTTGTGACACCCAAGGATCTGGGGCGTCCCCAGTCCACACTACCTGGGATCCCTGGTGACGAGGTGCTCGGCGCACTTCTTCCAGTCGCGCCCGTGGAGGTCCAGGGCCTCCAGGAATAGGCTCTCCTCCCCGCTGGACCATGAGCGTGAGGTCGTTCGCTGCTTGCCTGCAATCATCCGATGTGACGAGAAAGTCGACTGGGATGCGCATCCCTGGCTAGATCAGCACCTCTACCCCAACCCAGCCCGCCCACCCCTAGCACCTGTGTCCTTGCGTTTTCGTCGGCCTGAGGCCGTCAGCTGGTGCTGGTCTGGGGCAACATGACCGGCCTCGGCCGGGACAGGGTCAGGAGACAGCCGTCCATGCGCCTTCAGGCCTGCCAGGACCGAGAATGGTGGCGAGCTTGCAGCGATGGCGGCAAGCTCCACGGATGTCACCGTCGTGGGCCACAAGGCAGTATCAGGCCACAGCTGCATACCTGGCTCAGACAGGCACTCTGGGGCACCTGCAGCATACTCCAGCTCATCTGCGTCCAGTGAGTACTCCTCCTCGTCGTCACCACCATCCTCGTTTGCCTGAGGTGGTGATCAGTCCGAGGTCTTCGGCGGCCAAGAGTACAGAATTCGCATCGGCCTTGGCGTGGAGCAGGCTGCATGGGTCCCCGTGGAGAGTGATCCACCCCTGGCACACAGGTCACAGACCCCAACTGTACGCCCAGCGACACCACACCGCACCAGTAGTCGTGCAATTGCTGCATCGTTTGCGGCGTCCACATCCATGCTCAGTGGGTGTGCGGCCTGGGTGGCGCTGCGATCCAGTCAGGATGATCGGATTGTCAAGGGGGTGTGTCGGCTGGATGCCGGGCGAGCGAGGTCGGATTGGAGAATGTGCGACGCTACAATCATTGCATTCAACCCTGCGCAGCCGCGATCGGGGCACGGCTTTGCCCCTGCCTCCTCTGCATGCCTCGATCCGAGCTTCATTTCGTATTCAAGTCGCGAGAATCGCGCGCCCAGCCTTCCCGCGCATCATTTCATATGCCAGACCCCTCTCGAGGCCTCCCTCAAGCAGCCAGGAACAGGAAATCCCTGCCTCGCCCCCAGGCTGCCAACTTTCGTGCTGCTACGTTCAGACAGGCAAGGTCCAGGGTGCTTCACGTCGCTGCAATGTGGACCTCCAGCTGGGCGCGCTGTCCGGCCGGCGTCACAATCTTCAGGGGCAGCAGGAACTCCCCCACCTCGCTCAGCTTCTCGTTCCCGATGTCCAACAGCTCGGGGACAAGGGTGATGCACAGCTGCCGAGCCACCGCCTCCACCACGTCCTCCCGCTCGAGAGGGACCGCCAGCTTGAGCCCCTCGGCCTTCCGTTTGAACACCTGGGGTGAGGATGTGCATGGCAGAGTGTTGACCTGCAGCATGCTAACATGTCAGCATGCCATTACTGATCTACAACATCGCACAGGTATTGGTGTTACCCCTTGCATCTCCTAGAATCGTAAGGATGCCTGACAAGGAGAGCCACATCAGACCTCATCCATGCACCTCATGGACGTGTCAAGATCCCACCCAACTTCCCCAACCCACCAGGGGAGTCTTCAGCTTCTCCATTACAGCACCAGCTTCGTCCTTGGGGGTGCTCTTGGCCTCAGGCTCCTCAGCCTGTTGGGAGGCATGATGGGATGGGTTTGAGACACTCAAGATAACAGGGAACATCTGCAAAGCCACGTGGTCGTGCTTTCGTCAGTACTTTCTCAGAAAGTCTGCGCACACAGCTACACACCTGGCTCTGACTTGTGCTCGTGGCCAAACCAGCACCCTGCAGAGCTGCTGCAGCCTGCTGAGTTCGTTCCCGTCGACTCAGCGATGTGTCAAATGCTAGCTGCTGTGCCAATTTCTGCGGGAGCAGGTAGTTCCGGGCGTATCCGGCCGAGACTTGGACTACTGACCCAGATTCTCCGAGGCCATTGACATCCTGTCGCGAATGGTCGGGAGGTGGGCTGTGCGGGGTTCGGTGGAAATTGAGCAGGGTAAGACGTTGTATTCGACCCAGCTACTTCCCCAACGACCTCACACCTTGAGGAGCTTCACATCAAGTTTTCTAGACACGGATTTGAATGACCTAATCTGCTGAAGTTGTGCTGCGCATCGCCAGAAGAGGTGGCCGACCTGCCTCCTGTCCATAGCGGGCCTACTGTCTTGTCAACCCGGCGTACTTCAATTATCTGTTACCAGATAATATACTTAAGGATATCATATGTTGTTCATAGAGTGAAGTGGGTTCATCCAGGGCAGGTGAACGCCACGAATACTGGGGGAGAGTTTCCGCGCCCATGGTTTGCGCGCGCTGTACCATCGCTGGGAGGAGGGTTTGCTTCTGCTGGAAGCCTTTGTGAGACTCCTGAATGACATCTTGAGTCGGCTTTATAAGGTAGGTTGCCTGGTTACGTTGCCCAAACGCACTTAGAGATGGTGCAAGCAGATAGCTGTTTTCACGAATCAGTCTGCATATCTATGTCACATTCTGATCGCCCTGTATGTGGGTCTACTGCCTAAACTCCATTACGAGGCAACCATTTTAGGTACACTATACACAGCAATCGCTTGTGCTTCACAACCCCCCAGATTCGGCATAATGACTGAATGCTTGCCCTCTTCCGTGATGTCCCCTCACCAAGAGCCATGCTGTTGGTCAAGGGGAGTGGAGATGAGGCCGGCCGTATCACGCAGAAGAGCATCAAAGTCATGTACAATGGGGATGTATTTCGTTTCATTTCCCAATCCCTGCTGACATCCAATTCAAGTATACCTGTTGCTTTGATACAGCATCCTGACATGGAATTACATGGCGAGCTGGGAGGGAGTGTCGACTCTTGCACAATGGACCACATCCCCCAGTCATCACTTGGCATTGACAGCCATTTGCACACCATTTGCACTCCCGCACGAAGCAAACCCGATGTTAGTCCTGTGGAGTGATTAGATATGGCACATTTGTCAGTTCGACCTCTGGGATTACACTTCCAAAGATGACGCATCTGAATTTCACTGAGCAGGCGAGTCGAAGTTCATATTACAGTTCCACCACCATCCCCTTTCAACATCCGCCTCATTCGAGCCACTCTCACACCTTTTGTCGCCAAGGGCAATCTGGTTAATCCCAGACAGCAGAACCTTCTGGTGCTCAAACGGAACTCCAGTGGCGTCCACCAGCTTCAGCTTAATTTCATCCTTGGTTGCTGTGGGCTCCAGATCAATGGTGACCTCATTCCCGCAGGCCAGGTGGGGGGTGATGATCTTCACCTGCAGAGGCACGGCGTGTGCGGCTTGATGTTCAAAGAAAAGGGAAGCAAGAGAGGCTTCCACGACTTTCTGCAGCACAGGGGATGTCAAAGTGCTGCGGTCTCTGAAGCTTCCCCCTTCCCCATTTGCCAGCGCCCAGGATTGCGGCAGCAGCAGCAGAGGCAGCGCACCTTCACAGGCACCCCCCCACGCAGGCGGCTAGAGAGGTGCAGCGTTGATCCGTGGCTCAGAGACGAGCTTTCTATCGTATGGTCTCCGCTCATCAGGCGACCTCCGGCCACCAGGACCTGGTCTGCAGGGCTGACATGCTCCACGTCCTGCACGGCATGAGTGCCGTAAATATGTGTCGTCAGGCTTCATCTCCATCGCGTGCAATATCTTACTAACAACACTTTCCGCACTCAGTACCTACCTGGACCCTGAGCTGCAAGTCCGCGATGCTAGATGCAGAGTCCACCTCGAGAACCCGGGTACGCCCTGAGAGGCCACGCAGAAAGATCTGCATCTTCCCCAGCCGCAAGGGCCTGCTGTAACGATTGGATGCTATCCGTACTCGGTTATAGAATGCTCGTGATCGCCGCTTGCCAGGTTTGCAGACTGCACCGACGAAGCTCGGCGAAAGTCTTGATTTGACTGGTCAATTTCCAGGTTTCTTCATTTGCGCGCCTGAACATTTTGCGCCCGGAACAAGGGGTTCCGATACACGATCGGGGAGGTCTCGCCCAATAATCCTCTGGGCCTGTGGGCCTGAATACCGCTGAAATAAGCGCTGCCTGCAAGCTATGTTAGGTTGAGCAAATCGAAGCCTTACCTCGCCTCCCTTCGGGCGCTGCAGCGGGGTTGCACTGGGAATGAGCGATGACGACGAGGGATTCCTGGACTTTAGTGTTGCCACACCCTTTGAGAGGTGAGTCGACAGTGGTGCTGAGACCAACACTTCCCTTGATTTTGTATCTCATGCAAATGATTGGCGCCCGAGCCCCTCGTCCATGCGCAGACTGGTGGCCAAGCTGACGACCAGCATCCAGGCCCTGCTCCTCAAAGGCAAGGGCATGGGAGGAGCACCGTCACCGTGCATGCCCTGGTTGCAGATATGTTGCACAGTAAACAGCATCACATGAGGCTCATGGCACCTCGCATCCCAAGCCCCGTTGCCCTCCCTCCACCCAGAGAGGAGCAGCTACCTCGTGATCGACCATGCCCTCCCCTTCCGGAGGGACAACTACATTCTGAGCCTGATACGGGGCGACCCTGCCTCAGCCCCTCTCCAGGACCGCGCCAGCAAGCTCCAGGACTGGTTCCAGGTGGACTCCCACCTGACCCTGGTGCCCGACAGCCACTCCGGGCGCATCCTGGACCAAGAGGTGAGGAGGGTGTGAGGCGGTGGGCTGTTTGGGCACCATAGAGAAGTCTTTTGGATGGTCCATGGGGCAAGCGTTCCTGAATGTGACCATCTTCCTGGGCAGTGTTGTGTTCCCAGCCCTCGGCGCCAAGGGAGGCTGTGGCGATGGTCTATTTGCCCCTCATGCCACGACGCCATCCCCACCTGCATACCCCACCCCTCCTCTCTGCGCTCCCACCCGGTGCAGGAGGCCAGCACGCTGCTGAGCGCGGGAGCCATCGCGGGGTCGAACGCCGCCTGCCCCCTGCCCCTCTTCGTCCCCGTGCAGGACGCGCTGCGGGACGGGGCGCTGGGCGTTGACCCCGGTGGCGCCGCCCACTACGAGTCCGACTCGCTGCACACCTCTGCCCTGCCCTCCGCCTTGTTTTACCCTGGCGAGCAGCTGCGCCTGTTTGCGGCGCGCCTGGACGCACGTGACGCCCCCGCCGCGCAGTCCTGCCGCGACGCCGCGGAAGCGGGGCGGGACGACGAAGACGGTGACGGCGACGGCGTCGGCGCCCCCCATGGCTGCGACCTGTTGCCGCGCGTCTCGCTCCAGGCACGGGCCAGCTTCCCGCTGGCTTCCCCGCCGTCCCACGACCCCGCCCCGGCCGCCGGGCCCCAGCTGGGCGCCGTGCTGGCGGCCTTCTTCCGCCCGCCCCGCCTGCCGGTGCGCCTGGACCTGGACCTGGTCTGGCGCTACGCCGACGCCGGCCGCGCCGTGGCGGCGGCCACGGGCAGGTTCGATCCGGCCTCGACCGCGGAGTGGCACCTGGCGGCCCTGGACCCGGGCACGGAGCGCGACGACGGGCACAGGTGGGGCTTGGGCTTGTTGTTGTCGTTGAGAGGGTTTGGTGGAATGCGCTTTCAGTGAAGATATTTGTGTGTGTGTGTGGAGGTACACATGCGTGCCTGTAATGCACACGGTGCTCGACGTACAATTCGTCCACAAAGGCATTCACACAACCAGCCACGCCCCACTCGTCCATTTGACCCAGGGGTTTCGTGCTGCAGGCCGTGGACCGGCGGCGGCGCTACCTTCGCCTGGCCGGCGTGGGCGCCGAGGCCAGCGGGATGCACGATGCCAGCCCAAGGTCGAGTGCCGGCTCCGAGGGCACGCCCCTGTCCGGCGCCCTGGCCGCGCTGGCCTCGGAAGCCGGCGCCGCGGCCCAGGCGCCCAGCATGGGCCACCTGGCCAGCGCGGACTGGTGGGCGGCGCGCGGCGCGCGCCCGCCGCCCTGCCCCACCCCCGACGCCGACTTCTACGCGCTGCTGGGCGAGGTGCTGGCGCGCGACGGCGGGCCCCGCGTCGACGGCGGCGGCGGGGCCGCGGCGGCGGCGCCGCGGTACGTGGGCAAGGCCGCCCCCCCGGACTCGCTGCTGGGCAGGTTCTCCCTGGCGGCGCTGCACCTGCGCGGCGCGCGCCGCGTCGCCACGGCCTGGAACGCGCTGCTGCGCACGCTGCGTTTCGAGTACCTTGAGCACGGCGCGGCGGGGCCGGCGGGGGGGGTGCCTCGCGCAGGGGGGCCCGGTGGACCTCGGCGCCGCGCTGCCGCACCAGCACCTGCAGCTCTTCCAGCTCAGCGTGGCGAGGCTGCGCGACGCGGAGGACGGCCCCGCGTGCCTGGCCAGGCGCGCCTCGGACGGCTCGGAGACCTCGGCCTCCTCCCTCTTCCTGTCTGCCGGGGAGGAGGGCGTCGCGGATGGCGATTCGGGCGTGGTGGGCCTGCTGGACGCTGGCATGGCGGGCACGGAGGTGGCGGGAGGCGGCGGGGCGAGCGGTGGGGATGAGGGGGCCGGCTCCCTTGATCGCGGCTCGGAGGACGATGGTCTCGAGGATGGCAGCCCAGCGAAGAGCGGGTCGGCGAAGCGCGACGATGCTCCTGTCTTGCAGACACGAGCGCATGGCTCGGGTTCCGCCGCCGGCCGGGCCCTCGAGCGTCCCGGCAGTGATGAGGCGAGCCATACCCTCGCTGCCGTGCCTCGGGGCGTGGCTTCCATTCTCCCCGGCGCGTACCTGCTGCACCACCCAGACGTCCCACTGGCCGTGCCCGAGACCCAGGCGGCGCCGCCCTGCACCGAGGAGGCGCTGCTCGGAGCGGGTCCCAGCAGCGGCCAAGGAGAGGATGGCGGGGGAGTGCGCGCCTCGCACGCCGCGCTCCTGGCGTCGGACATGGCGGCCTTCAAGGCCGCCAACCCGGCGGGCGCCTGCCTGGCCGACTTTGTGCACTGGCACAGCCCCAAGGACTGGCGCCCGGGGGGCTCGCTGAGTGCCAGGATGGCCGCCCCGGGCAACGCGTGGGCGGCGGCCTGGGAGGGCGCGCGCGCCTGCCCCGCCGCGCGGCAGCGCCCGCTGCACCAGCCCCGCCGCGAGGCGGAGCGCGCTCTGCACGCGCTGGAGACGGTCCTGCCCGAGCACTTCTGGCGCGCGCTGCTGGCGGTGGCGCGCAGCACCGCGCTGGCGGTGCTGCAAGCCAGTGAAGTCGCCGGCATGGCGCCCGTGGCCGGGCAGCTGGAGAGGTATGCGGTGAAAGGGGTAGGGGGCGGACACTGGACGGCACGTCGAACCCCAGAGGGGTGGCCGAGCGCAGGGCCCAGCGCGCGGCTGTGGGAGGACCCCGGGGACGATGCGCTTCGATTCTCGAGATGAGCGTGACGTGTGCGGGCCTCTGGGTCTCTGGCCTGATGATCCTGGGGCCCCATGCCTGACCGCCTCGACGCCTGCCCACCCCCCCACCTCACCGCCACTCGAATCCAACCCCCACCTCCTCGCCAGGCTGCGCCGCCAAATGGAGGCCGCCGACCCCGACGACTTCCCCGCCGAGGACTTCCGGCGCGTGGAGACGCTCATCGCCACGGCCTCCTCCATGCTGTGCACGCTGGGCTCCCTGCCCCAGGGCCTGGGCGCCGAAGCCGGCCCCGCCGGCCGGCGCGGCGCGGGCCGTGTCGCCTGGGACCTGACCGCCCGGGCGCTGGAGCGCGCGCTGGGCGACGGGGCTGGGCGCGCATCCGACCCCGGCGCCGCCCGCCACGCTGCGGCGGCGCCGGTGCAGCCCGGGGAGCGGGAGTTCCTGGCCGCGTGCATGAGCGGCGGCGCGGCCGACGACGCGGCCGCCTGGCCGTCGGCCCACCGCACCGAGTGGCTGCTGTGCATAGGGGGTGGGGGCGGCGCGCAGCACCGCCTGCACGTGGAAAGCCTGGCGGCGGAGCTGCGGGTGTCCTCCGTCCTGCTGGCCAGGGGGTCCAGGCGGGGCTCAGAGCAGCAGCGCGGTGTGGAGCACTGAATGTGGCACGCCGAGAACACCATGGAGGCGCTGTGCGTGAGTGTGTGCTGGGCCATGCGGAGCTGGCGACCCATGTGCGTGCAAGGCACACAAGGAGTCCGAGACCAGGACCCTGGCGTCAGATCCATCACTGGGCGCGAAGTCCCGCGCACGACACAGTCCCCTTCTCCGGAAAAGAAGCATGCAGACCTCATCAGGCATTGTACATACGTGGCCTGCTTATGATGCGCTCTGAATAGTAAATCAATTATTGGAAAGAATGCGCGCCGGCGTGCGCTGGGCATCGCTCCCGCTGTGGGCGACGTCCGTGGCAGCGGCGTACCGCATTCTGCCCCCGGAGCCTGCCCACTGCTCGGCATCTCCACAGAACCACAGCGTCGATCCCGGTTTTTCCAAACTCGATGAGCATGTTGGGGCATTCAAGGCCTGGCTGCAGCAGGCTGGCGGGGAGGTGTCGGGAGTAGAGTTCAGGCCAGCGCACCAGGTGTGACCATGTTGGGGCGTTGTGCTATTTCGGCACTCGGCCTTGAGACAGGCAGCATCAGTTCGACGCGGGAATCACCATTTGGAACCCCAATTTCATCCCACAAACAATGCTCAGGAGGCCAGCGGCATGGCAGTGTATGCGAATGCGTCTCTCGGGGCTCGGCAGGGCTGGGGCCAGTGGGCAGCGCAGAAGCTGCGCCTCCCATTCGCCCCCCAGCCTGTCAGCCTGGCCGCCTTCCCGCTGTCCCTGGCCCTGACCGGCCAGTCCGTGGCCGCCAGGTCCCCCTGTCTGGGGGCAGGAATGGATTCGGGGGCCGTCGACGAGCGCGACGCCGTTATCCTATACCTGGCGGCGCAGCGCCGGCTCGGTCCGGCCTCGCAGTTGCATCCCTGGCTGCGCCTGCTGCCCAAAACCTTCACGACCACGCTCTTCTGGAAGGACGAGGAGGTGGAGTGGCTGGCGGGGACGACGCTGCATCGGGCCACGCTGTGAGTGGAGTGGGTTTATCAAGGTATCGGTGCCTTGGGCCATAGGGTCGATGAGTTGGGGAGGGGAGTTGGGCTGAAAGTGCCTCAAATTGCTCATAGTTCCCATTGCTGAGGATCAAAGAAATATGATTTAAGAGAACTCCAATGTGGGACCCGGCTCTGCAAGCTCCCTGAGATGAACCCAGTGGAGCGTCGTCAAGACCCTGCACAACCTCTCTTTTCGTCACCCTCACCAGAGGCCAGGTCGCCTCCCTGGTTCCCCATCTCGTGCCTGGCATACCAGTGCGCCATTCCATCATCCTAGGCACTACCACCATCTCCCCTCACCGTGCAGCCTGCGGCGCATGCAGCTACGAGAATCCTGGAAGGCGCTGACCGGGCTGGCCTCGCGGCTCGCGGCGGAGGCCGGCGCACCCTCCCCACCCACCGAATCAGACTTCCTCTGGGCCCACGCCGTGTTCTGGTCCCGGGCCATCGCCTTCCCCTGCCCGCCCGAGGCGCTGCCTGGTGGAAGGTCAACAACCGCCGGCCCCAGCCCGCAGGAGGGCGTCGTGCCGGGCCTGGACTTCTGCAACCACGCCATGCGCCCAGTCGCCCGCTGGACCGTGTACGGCGCGGAGCTCGACGGCGCGGGCGGCGGCCGTCGCCACGTGCACCTGGTCCCCGGCGTCGCGCCGCCCGCTCCGGGGGCCGAGCTTTGCATCAGCTACGGCGACGACAAGTCCAATGAGGAGCTCCTCTTCCTCTACGGCTTCGCGCTGCCAGAGGCCAGCGGGCTCGCCCGCCTGATGCTGCCCCTCCCGCTGCCGGCCGCGGCAGAGGACTGGACGCCGCGCCTGCACGCGCGCGTGGCGCTGCTGGCGGCGCGCGGCCTGCCGCCGCAGGTCTTCCTGCCGCGGGCCGCGCTGGCTGGCGGAGGGCCAGGGCCCCTGGGCGCGGTGCCTGACGCCGCGCTGCGCACGCTGGAGGTGTTTGTCCTGGACGACGCCGAGCTGGCGCGCGGCCTGGAGGCGGCGGAGCGTGGCGATGGAGCGGCGGGGGCGGAGGGTGCCCCCGGCGCGGAGGGGCCGGAGGCCTGTGCGGCCACGCGCGCGCGCCTCGAGCGAGGTAGGGTCAGGGAAACGAGGGTGAGGGACTCGCCTTTCCAGCTAGGCAGGTCTGGCTGTGCTTGTCGCGTGCGACACGCTGTGTTCTGGCACGTGCACCTCCTCATGGGTGAGGATTGCCATTCTAATTGCCCTCAGCCTCCATTGCCCCTCCCCGCATGCCCAGATCCTGGGCTGCGACTGGCGCTGACTGGCGCGCTGGTGGGACTCCTGCAGCTCATGGTGCAGGGACTGGAGACGGGCGATGGCTGCCAGACGCTGGAAGCGGATGCTGCGCTGTCCAGCACTCCGACGCTGATGGCCGGGCTCAGCGCCAACCAGCGGGCCGCGCTGATGTACCGCATGGAGCAAAAGTCGCTGGCGAGGGACTGGCTGGCACACGCCAAGAGCCTCCGGGCGATGGCCATGGAGGAGCTGCGCGCTCAAGGGGCGGGGTGACGGGCACGCCCGGCAATGTCCCGGCCCTGCCTGCTCCCGCTGGGTGTCGCGACCCCAGATCAATCAATGCAATGTATTCCTTCTACCAGATCAAAATTATCGTCAGTGCTGGGCTAGGCATCTGCCGAATGTTCAGGCCATATGATCCATCGCATCCCGACCCCGTGATACGGAAAAGGGGGGAAGAGTGGCGGAGATCACAGAACCTTCGCTCCGTCTCGGATGCGACTTCAGGAGGTACCACAATCAGCGGACGTAAGGATAGTATAACCTAGCCAAGATATTAATGTCGATGAATGGGGTCGAAGCCAGACAGACGGGGCCCGCTCGCTCGTCGTCCCATGGACAGTCCGACACCCACTTAATGACGACCGGGGGGATGCTCGCAAACAGCGACGCACAGCCTCGAGCACCTCGCGCATGACATTGATCCTGGACGTGGAATTCGAGCTCCAGTTCTTGGAAAAGATGTACGCCATGCTGTCCATGCTTCCTTGACACATTGTCGTTCTTGGTCCTGACGCCGGGCGGGTCTCGACGTTGCCGCGTGTCCTTCCCGTACCCACGCTCGGCGGTGGGAAACTGTGCGCGAAGCAGCGGCAGGCATTCATGACAGTGATGTACGGTTGCATTAGCGAGTGAAGGAGCAGAGATCTGAAGCATGCATGCCTCGCTAACACTGGCATGCCTATGCATGCTGGCCCTCGCAGGGCTGGGCGTCGCACGGCCGGCACGGACGCTCCTGCAGGTGTGGGAGCCACATCCTGATTGGGGGCGACTGTGCCGATCCCACATGACGATCTGCCCTTTGAACTACACCTCGAGCCCTTGCACCCATGCAGGAGGACATGGACGAGTTTGTTCGCGTGCGAGGGACACAGTTCGTGGTTGGGTGCAAGACGTGGTACGCGTCGGGCTGGAACCAGTGGGAGGCCATGGAGGCAGGAGCGGGGGCCCTGGAGCTGTTTGGCGCCTCCCTCCCCAATAAAACCACTGGACCCCAGGTGCATGATTACTTTGGATTCAGGAACGAGGGCTGCACTCAGCCTGCTGCAGCTCAGATACCTTGGAGTATCGGAGGGTGTGTGCATGTGCCGGCCTGGCGCCAACCCATGGTGTGTTCGCTCCCTGGCACCCTTCTGCCAGGGCGTTCGGCCTGGGGAAGATCCCCATGGCATGTTCAGATGTGGGTTCCTTCTGTACATCGTTCTTTCCCCCTCGCACTCCGCTCTCAAACACCCTCTTCCCCTCCATCCCTGCTTTCCTCAGCTTGTGCGGGACGTGCTGGACCGCGCCCAGGCCAAGGGTGTGAACGTGGTGCGGGCCTGGGCCCAGGCCGTGACCCCCAACTACGCGCTGGAGACCGCCCCCGGGCAGTACAACGAGGCCGTGTTCCAGGGCCTGGACTACCTGCTGGACGAGGCGAGGCAGCGCGGCATCCGCCTCCTCCTGGTCCTGCTGGACAATTGGCAGCCGGGGGGCGCCGACACGCTGGCCAACTGGGCGGGGTCGAACGTGCACGAGGACTTCTTCAGCAACGCGGACGCCAAGCGGCTGTACCAGGCGCGGGCGGAGGCAATCGTCACGCGCGTCAATGCCATTAACGGGCGCAGCTACTCGGAGGACCCCACCATCTTCGCCTGGGACCTTATCAACGAGCCGCGGTGCTACCGCTGCGGTGCCACCACCGCCGCCTGGGCCTCGGAGATGGCGGCGTACGTGAAGTCGCTGGACGGCAACCACCTGGTGACGATCGGAGAGGAGGGGTTCTACCCGGCCGGCCAGGCGGCCTCCGCCGCCAACCCCCAGGGCCTGCAGTCCTGGGCGTTTGAGGAGGGCCAGGACTTTTATGCCGACCACAACGACCCCAACATCGACTTCACGGCCATCCACCTCTGGCCCGACAACTGGCTGGTGGGTGCTTGTGTGGCGAGGGCGCCCTGCATCAGGGCGGGAGGGGGTGGGTGGGCATAGCGGCACGAGCCTTGGCTGGCTGGGAAGCAGTACCACTGCTGGGCTTCAGGAGATCCTTTACGAGGAGCCCACGGGGGGGGAGTAGCCGCCAGCACTCCTGGTTGCAAGGGCAAAAAGGTGGGAGGCTACATGGCATCCATGATCTCCAGGAACACATATTGCGCACGTGGTGCACCAAACCAGAGGCCGCTCATGCTCATGCCCCTCCCTCTCCCTCCCATGCAGGACAAGACCACGGACTTTGTGGAGCGCTGGATCGCCCAGCACATTCAGCAGGCCGCCTCCCTGGGCAAGCCCATGCTGCTGGAGGAGTGAGTGGCAGTCGTGGGGAACCATTGCGCCATGGGCGGTGGTGGGGACGGGGCGGGGCTGGTGGAGGGAGGGTTGTGTAGTGCCACCCACGGCCCCACCACTCCACCCGCACTTGCAGGTTTGGCGTGTACCGGTCAAGTGGGGCCGACACGATGCGGGACCAGTACTACAAGCTCATCTATGACCTCATCCAAAAGGTGCTGCGAAGGGTTTGCTGGGGGTGATTGGCATGGAACCCTAGGAAAGGGGCACCAGCATACGCTTGTATTCCACACCGACAATCCTGTGCTCAAACAACTTTGCCAATGGGATCGAGCAAAGTTGATTGCCCCCCTTACCCCACCCCCCATTCCCTTGTTTGGCCCGCCTCTGCCTGCTCTCCAGCCCTGCGTTACCAACCTTCCACAGGACGCCGAGTCAGGCGGACCCTCAGGCGGCGCGCTCTTCTTCCAGTACTATGCTCCCGGCCAGCAGGCTCCCTCGGAGGAGGGTGGCGGTATCACCGGCGTCTTTGGCGTCGTGGAGGCCGACAACACCTTCCCCATCATCGACGCCTTCACCGCCAGCATGGCGCAGCTGACTGGCAAGAGCGTGAGCCAGTGCTCCGCCACGTCCGGAGTATCTGTCACCGCCGTGCGTGACTGCTCCTACACGCAAGTCAACGGGCGACCGGGCACAGGGTGAGCGGGGGATTCACTGTTGGCTGGTCTGGCAGGGGACGGCTGGGAGCGGGCATCCTAATCAGGGAGAGGTAACGGTGGTGCCATGAGGCAGCTGGCAGGGGTGGCCGGATTAATGTCCGACACCCAAGGGTAGGAAGGCCCCCGCCATCTGATGATTGTGCCATCAACCGCCTCCTTACCTGTCCAGGCGTCATGTGCGCGCCGGGACCTGCTGCAGTGCCTCGGATTGGTTTCCTTTGACGACAGTTTGTCCACATAACCACCCCCACCCCCCACTGTTGCCAGGTATGAGGGCCCCGCCTGCGACGTGGACATCAACGAGTGCGTGCGTGGCACGTCAGGCTGCGCGATCACTGGGGCCGCCTGCACCAACTCGGCGGGCGGGTACACCTGCGCATGCACGCTGGGCTACGCCGGGGACGGCTTCTCCTGCAACCCCACGCCCACCCTGGACCAGCTGCAGCTAAACTACACCACCCAGGGCGCCGCGCAGCTGGCCTGCGACGAGGGGCAGGACGTGAAGTACCCCACCGGGGTCCCGGGCTTTGCTTACGACCCGACGGGGGGCCTGTCCAGGGCGGATGGGGCCTCCGATGCCATGGTGGGGCCAAGGGGGATTTCTTTTTTGTGGGGAAGTGCGTCTTTGAGGGGTGCGGGCCACGTGCTGCATGCTGGGGAAGTGTGTGTTGGGGGGAGGTTTGATACGATCGGCGTCATGGGGCTCTCCTTGTGCCATGCTAGCAGCCACAAGGCTGGCCCTGTCCTGATAACCACGGGAGCCTTCAGCAGCCCTTGCCAGGAATTGCTTCCAGCAAGGCTGCGCACGCTCAAGCAATCAAATCTCTGACTCCACACTCACATTCCTGCCTCTTCTCAGGTGAGCTCCGGGTCTTCCATCTCGGTGCAGCCGGTGGACTGCATGGCGGCCTGCAATGAGGCGCCCGGCTGCACGGCCTTTTCCTACAATCCGTCTCTCCAAAAGTGCTTCCTGAAGACGGGGTCGTCGTACAACACCTGCCAGGTGAGGTGGCACACACTCGCAGGTCAAAAGCGTGCCCTATCTCTGGATGCATGGCTCAGCAGGCGATTTGATCTTGCAAATCCATGACTTCCATTATCAAGTAAGGTGGGGTGACATTCCAAAGTCTTGTCGCTCGTCACCACAGTTCACACCCTGCAACACGTCCATATCTCCACAGGCACAAGAGACGGTGTGCACATCTTCACGGGGGACGCAGTATTCATGCGGATTCTGGCAGTCGTACTACAGAGAGGACAGCGGGAGCGCCTCGACAGCAGTGCAGTCGGCCTCCCTTCCCTCAACGTCCCCGTCCGATTCTAGTACAGGAAATTCAGAACCAGCAGGTGCAAGCATCACATTGCTTCAGCGAGAAATCAACTCAGCAGATGGAGAACCCAGTGCATCCCCCTCAATCAGCCTGCTTCAGTCCTTTGGGTAGAATCCTGCCTCTTCTAGTGGCTGGCAATGGTATTCCCATATTCTTCCGTATTCCAAGTGTCGAACTCTAGTGTTCTGAACGGATGCTTTTCCATGTATATAACAAATCTGTAAACCCTCCCCATAGAAAAACTAACAATCTTCCCGCCCAAAACACATGCATTCAAATCAGTGTGCAAGCCCACACTGTCATGGCGGAGTCTTCGCCTTCGATCAGCCACTGAGATCGTCATTACATTACATTACATGTCGCTGTAGATCGACCTGGGCCGGAGCCCGCCCAGCCTCTGGACGTGAGATCGAGGTGAGCAAGGTGCCCGCACGTCCATTTCCTGTGCGCGGAGATGGAGGACTCACAGCGGCATGCATAGGATTTGGGAAAAGGCATAGGAGTACAAGATCAATAAAACCAGCGCTTACGTTCCTCAGCGCAGTGACCTGGTCGAATTGGTGCCTTTTCGGGATGAGCAGCTCCGACAGCGACCTGCATGGCTTGCAGGCCAGTGCCCTGGCCGTGCTGAATGACAACCCAGAGGGCGTTTTATTGGTTCTCAATGGAATGAACGAGGTAAAGTCTGGTCTAATACGGGATGAGCGAGGCTGGCGTCGACATTGCTCCCACCGCATCGTACTCATGGACAAGCTGACCATGCTGAACCCCATGCAGGCTCTCAGGAAGCAGGATCCTGTCCTTCAGAAGCTGGAAGTAGTATCCCAGCTCGCGGCCCTGTGTGACGGAAGAATCAGGTGACAACCTTGCTTTTGATTCTGCCATCAGAGACCTGTGGATGTATGGGGCATGCTCTTTGCTTACTGCTCAGTCTGATTCTCCTCCCTAGCAGACCTGACGAGCCATCTCTGGCCAAGGCAGCATCAGAAACCGCTGAGGCGGTGTGCAAGCTCCTAGGAGAAGCGGCCCTTGCGGTGTTGACAGATAAGGTAGGAGGCTCCATGCTGGTATGGAAGAAAATGGTGGTGAAGTGAGTGTCACAGTACTCCACATCAGGTCTTGCCCTCCACCTGACAGGCTGGCGAGAGCATCTGCGAGATGCTCCTCCTCATGTCTCAGCTTGGGCTGGTGGAGATGAAGGGGAAGGGTAAGTGACTTGATACAGAACATGAGAGGTTGGGAGCAGGGTATAGTTCTGGTCCAGAGATGGATTTGATGAGAGTGCTTATTGGTTGCTGTCCTCTTGAAACCCAGACTCCCATTGTTTACCTCTCAGGCGAAAAGATGGAGAGGCTGGCCCAGAGCCTGGCCCCGCACTTCATCCCAGTGTGCACAGATCTCTTCGCAAAGTCCACGTAAGTACCTGGAGGGCAAATACTCAGAGGCAGATAAATCTGTCCAACTCAATTCCTATCCTGCTCTGTGCCTATGACCTCATCCTCAGACATGTCTTTGAATGCACTCTCCCTTGATGGAAAAGCAGGACAAGCAGTGGCAGTCGCCTGCACCGCAGCATTGCTTCTACCCTGCTGGACTACGTGTTTGGTAATCGTGCGGCCATCTCTGTATTTGGAAAAGAGAAGAGCAGGCTTTCAGCCCTCTATGAGACTGCCTTGGGTGACATCAGCGACGCCTCAACGCAGGTGGATGGGACTAAGAAGGGTTGACTGCAGAAGTCCAGGCTTGTAGCAGAGTAGTGTGCCTCTTTGGTTGGGGTCGTCTCTGCTGTCTGTGGGACACCATTGGGATATCTCCTGACTCCAGATGTAAGTTAGCAGACTATAGATCATTTTCAATTGCGCTCTCTCACTCCAGCTGGACGTCCTGGAGATCATGTACCGCTGCCTCAGGGCAAATGCCAAGTGTGCTGAGGTGAGTTATGCTCATGTGTTCAGGTTTGTAAGTCTCTGGGGTGCGATTATATGACACCTCTGAGGTAATGCTCGCTGAAAACTTTCCAGCATTGTGATTCTGCTTCTGTACCTGCGTCACGACTTATCCACAGACTCTGAGTCTATATCCCCTGGACCTGCTGTGCAGGCCCTGCCGCCTGCTGTCAGATCTGCCTTCAGGGAAGTAGCGGCAAAGCCTGCACGGGAAGTCAACCTGCCAGAAGAGCTCCGATCCCTGCTGGTGTCCTGCGCAAAGTCCCTTGAACCACCAAGGAGGAGGTGGGGCCCTGGGTGTCAGGATATGGATTCAGGAAAGAACACCTTGCTTCAGTGCATGCTGAGGAGTATTCAAATACCATGCCCAGCCTGCGGCCATGCAAGACTGTCTCTGGTGGCAACGCAATGGGTCTGGCTCCTACCACCGTGCACCCCTGCAGGCTGTTCTCCTCCCAGTCGACCTCAGTGAGCTGTGGCGCCCTGACATTCAAGGATGTCTGGGTAGATTTCGGGCTGAGGCACTTCAGGTAGGAGGCCTTAGATGCTGGTGGCCATCTGCAACCGGCAGGCCATGTTCAAATGATTGCCGAGGTTTGCATGCATGCCCTCCAGGTGCCATACTTGAAGTCCAGAACAGGAAGTTTCGTGCACCGCCAATAACAGCACCCACCTTCAAGTCCCATCCTGCCAAGGCCGACGAGGAAACCCCTGACCTTTACTCGCAGCATGTCGATTCCAGCCAAGCCGGAGGAGGATGGCTTGACCGCGATGGTTGACATTCTGGACATCCCCTATGGTGAGAGAGGCGAATCTGTTGGTGTTGAGCCTGTCGTTTGCAGGGCAGCGACGTCATTCTATCAGGTCAAGTCAGCCAGTTCCTTGCCAGCTTGGTGATGCCCATGCACGGAATGTTTCCCCTCTTTCCCATCCCATCGGCCCTGCTCCACAACCCCTTCGCCCCCGCGTCGCACCATGCAGAGGATGTTGCCTCGTTGAGCTGGGTGCTTGCAGATCGCCAGCCCCCTGTGCAGGCAGCTGCAGCTGACTTGAGGGTGGACCTCAAGAGGTTGCCCCAGGACTTGGAAAGTCTTCTGAAGTTTGGGAACGAGGATTCCAGGTGATATGGCTTGCCAGTACCCAGACGTAGCATGAATTCCTGTTGGGGTATGGGCTGGATCACGACCTTGTTTGACAAATAATGTACAAGGAAATGAGGCTAGAATCCCCGGCCCTGTACTGGGGAAGGTTGTCGTGGCACAATAGTGTGTGTGGACATTACTGTTGAGCAGTCCCTCATCAACTTCATGATGCCGACCGGTCATGCAGGCACCGCCTCCCAACCTTGTGCCTGGGGCTTGCCAAGGACTTCCACCAACGTATCCGGGAGGATGCTCCGGCTGTGGCTGACGCCCTGGCTACATCCGGGCTCCTTCCCACGGAGGCAAGCAGTGGGCGATGCTACTGTGCCCTGCAGGCGCTGACGCAAGGCACACCACCATGGCCCCACCCCCATGAACCCTCCCCTCCTCCGCGATGCAGGCATGCGCCCCCATTCGGACGCCCCTGCCGGATGTGTCACAGGGACCGCGCAAGGTCTCATGGTGGGTGCCACGCAGGGTGTGGGCCAGCCGTCACGTGCCCTGTGCCGCACTGATGCCTGGACAGTCAGGACCTGGGCTCTGCACTCATGTCTGACCAAGCCACCCTGCCTCCCCCGGCCTCCCATTCCAGGGGGACTTCTGTGTACAGGGCGCTGCCCCTCCGCCCCTCCCCCCACGCCGGCAGTGTGGCGGGCATGCCCTCAGGCCTGGGCGAGGCTCCGGCGCCGTGCCCGGCCAGCCCCGGGCGGGCGCGGCAGACGACCCAGCATGGAACCCACGCCGGGAGTGGGGGAGCATCCCGCACCCAGAGCACTGCCTGCTGCCCCCCCAGCCAGGATGAGGGAGTGGATGCCCTGGGGGAGGAGGGAGAGGGGGTGCAGGAGCCAGGTGCGCGGGACACTGGATCGAGCAGGACTCAATGTCGGGGCCAGTACCGTAGGAGCTGGGCGAGGGAATCATCGCAGACCCTTTTGCAGGGCCCCTGGGAGCAAGGCATGGACGAGCAGGCAGATCCTACTGGAAGATGCTTTCACAGGTCGCGGGAGCAATCACCTGGCCATCCCTCACCTCACCCCCACAGCAGCCCCGGGGAACCCCCCTCACCTCGGCCTGAAGCCCATCCTGGAGGAGGACAGAGGTGAGGGGTGCAGGAGTCATTGCCTATTGGATGCAGCCGGGATGCTGGTCTTGATTAGCTGCCAGCAAGGTCTCGTGGGTGTGGCCTGTCATGGGTGAAGCTTGAGTGGTGATCGAGGTGCCAACAGCATCTCCCTGCCCTCTGCAGATGCCAGCCTCAAGGCCGCCAGCATCTTCACCACTGCGGAGGCCCCAAAGGTGACTTGGTGGGGCACGTTTCCCACTTATGGTTAGACCTGCCCATGCAGTGCATGTCCAATGGTTTCAAGCATGCATGGTCTTGACTGCACACGGAAACAGCTGTGGCCGGCGACGAAGGGGCTGCACCCCCCACTCCAACACACTTGCACAGAAGGAGGCGCGTGAGCCCACCTCGAAGTTGGCGCCCAGGTCCCGGGGGAAGTCACAGGTGAGCATTCCTTGTTGTAGTGGCATTGACTAGCATGCGACCCCAATGAGCTACGCCTCTGACAGCGCCATGGCGATTGATGCAGGGTGAGATTGTCGATCCAAGCCCAGAGCCAGAGTCCAGGCTGCCCCAGGGTGAGCCGGGCCGCCATGGCATGCACATGGCACAGACGTTTGGACTGAGCATGCTGGTGGTGATCAGGAGAACTGCTCCCCCCAGCTATGATCCCAACTGCACACAGGGACACCCTGTGTTTCCTTCACTTTTCCTGCAGGATGCGTGCTTCGTGCCAAGCCCACAACCTGTCTCAGCAAGGGAAGGCCAGATGCACCTAGGCCCTGCACCTACGACTTTCTACCTTCTGCCCTTGCCGGAGCAGATGTGCCAGTACGCCCGGTGAGTGCATTCAAAGGGAACCAATGTCTTCCTTCCTTCTGCTGCCTCTCGCACTCCAGCAACACTGAATCTGAGATGTGTGCGTGATCCGGTCCTCCCCACTTTTCACCAACGAGAATATGTTCCTGCAAAGCAGGGATCCCCTCCACCTGCTGGCGGAGCGGTCGATGCTGGCATCCAGATGGTCAGAGACCCGCCGGCTGCACGCCGCACGGCGCTGACACCCCTGGCAGCCATGAAGCGATCGACCCCTCCCAAGGAGGGCCAGCAGAAGCACGGGGAGAAGAGGAACCACAGATCGCACCCCACCGCGATCGACGATCGGGAGCGTCCAGCGAAGAAACCATGCCAGGAAGGGGTGCGGGCCCCGGCCAAGAGGGTGAAGAGCAGGGCGCCGTCCAAAACCGCAGACAAACCCCTGAAGCAAGTGCTTGGCGGTGGAAAGAGGGGAAGGAGCATTGCCGCCGCTGCTGACACCCCTCGAGAGCTGGTGCGATGCAGTGGCACCTGGCGTTGGGTCATGGTATGGGATGCGTGGTTGTTTTAATGTGCCCTCTGGACAAGCACCTCGCTGCAGAGGGGATGTGGGTGCCAAATTGGAGGTGCCACCCATCAACGAAGTCCCTTCCCCATGCTCCAGGCTGCTGCGGTCACCCGGCGCCAGCCCGCTCGAGCCAGCAAAATCACTGCGGTCCAGCGCAAAGCCAGGGTGAGCATGGCCTGCATTCACCTGGGGGAGACATACTTGCGGTGTTGTGCGTGCGTCTGTCAAGGCTATTTACCCATGGTTGACTTTCTTATCAAATCACCAGTGTCTAAAATCACGAAACGCTCATGCCTTGCATCCCTTGTTGACTCTCCTGTTCTGCCCTGATGTGCGTGCTCCCTGCCCCAGACGGCGGACTCTGACCAGGAATCAGCGAGCGAGGGACGCGGGACCCCTGAGGATGCTTTAGCAAAAAAGCCACGGCCTGCGGCGCCCGTCTCCTCTGCACCCCCCATACCAGCCACGTCGGCCTTGGCGCGCCAGGTCAAGCCAGCTGGCAAGCAGGCGCAGCCGCAAAATGCAGGTAAGGTGTGCAGAGAAGAAGGCCAAGTGGCAGCTGACACTTGTGGCCCAGAAGAAAGCTGGGCCTGCTGGCACCCCTGAGCAGCGCCCTGCCCCGTCCAATGCCTTGCTCCATTTGTGCAGGCACCACAAACCCTATCACGCCCACGCTCATCACCCCAGCGCTCAGGACCGCCGATGAGCCCCCAGGTGAGGGTGGGTGCGGGTGGTGCGGGGGCCACCCCACAGGCTGGGCCTGGCGCGCATGCGATCGGTGCACACCCCACCGCCCACCATTCCCTGACCGACCCTGAAACCACAACCCCACACGCCCAGGGCCAGGCACGGTGCCCCTTCCTGGGTCAATTGCCGCCGTGCGAGGGCGGGTGCCTGTCCCCCGAGTCGATGCCCCGATCGCAACGGCCGTCCCGCCCGCCCGGCCCTCGCCTCCCAGGGGCACGCCCGCAGCGCCGCACGCGCCCACGGCCAGGATCGGCGCAGGCACCGGATCGCGGCGCCATGGCCCCACGCCGCCCCTGCCGTCCGCACTGGGCGTCCAGCCGCTGCCGGCGCCCATCGTCCTGAGCCCGGTGCGGAAGCTGCGCTTCACGCCCTCCAAGCGCGACCTGCGCTGGGAGCTGAGCTCGGACGGGGAGGACGGGGGCGAGGAGTCTGAGGCCGAGCAGGAGGGCGAGGGGGAGCTGGGCCTGGCGGCCCTCATGCGTCAGGCCCTGTGTGTGAAGAAGGCAAGGCGCAGGGCGTCCATCGCCAGCAGCCAGTCCTCCGAGGGCCAGGGGGACAGGTGGGCGCCACTGGAGGATTTCGAGTGTGGCCGAGTGTTTGTGGTGGAGGGGGGCCCCTTGGGCTTCCACTGGTGTGGTGAGGATGTGAGGGATGGCTGGGGCCGGAGGTGCGGCACGCGGAGATGTGTGAGCCCTCATGCACCGGCGAGCACCCCTGCACCCCCCTCCTGACCACAGCGAGACCGAGGAGGCAGGGATGGCCCAGCTCCAGGCGGCGCTCATGGGCATCCTGCGCCGCCGCAAGGCTGGCGCGGCGAAGAAGCGGGCGGCGCTGCTCGAGGCCCTGGAACAGGACACCGCCGAGAGGCTGTCGTCGCTCCAGGCGCAGGCCGCCGAGGAGCGGCGGGGCCTGGAGGCGCAGGCGCAGCGTGCGCTGCACGAGCTGACCGGCAGGATGGAGGCCAAGGTGAGGGTCTGCCGTGCCCCGCCGGCGCAAGCCCTACCTCGGGACTCGCCCCGTGGGGCCCCGCTGCACAGGCCCATCCCTCGCCCATCCCACAGTACCAAGAGCTGGTCGCCGCGCATGAGCAGTACGTGGCAGCCGGCCGGCGGATGTGGGAAGAGTACCAGCACCTGCACGACCAGGCCAGCACGGTGAACGAGGAGGCCAGCGCTGCGCTGGCACGGCAGGAGGAAAGCACGGCGCGCCGCCTGACCGAGCTGAAGGCCTGGACCCAGCAGCAGCAGGCGGCCGCGCGCAGGCAAAGGAGGGGTGTGGGTCAAGGAAGGGCGTGTCCGGCGAGCGTGCATGGGTTGGGTGCCCGTCATTCATGGGAGCCTGAGTCGGGGGGGAGGGGCTGCTCCACCCGCATGCAGCCCCGAAGCGGGAGCAGCTCCGGCGCGGGCGCATGACCCTGCCTTCCCGTCCCGCCCCTGAGCTGCAGGAAGATAGCAAAGGCCAGGAAGCAGGCTGCCAAGCTGCCGCAGCTGGCAAGCATGCTCCTGCCCTTCATGTGAACTGGAGGCTGCTCCAACGGCATGCTTCGTGCCGAGCACACACTGAGCAACATCGAGCCGTGATGATCCAGCAGCACTGCATCAAACCTCGAGGGCTCCTGTCATCCAGCCACCCGTCATCATCTGGCCCGTTCCATGCCAGAACCCAAAACCCTAGAACCCCCACCACCATGCATGTGGCATGGGAAAAGCGACCCTTCTGCCGCTGCAATAGCCATGATCCAGTGAACCGTGCTTTGGAAATCAACCCTAAGACATGTAGCGAAAAGGCGACATTGCCCGTATCATGCTCACTCGGCCAGTGTAGCCTCGGCTTCCCCGCACACTTCCTCCCAAGGGAGCTGGTTGCTCGCTGCCTGCTCAAGGAGCTTTGTCCCCGGTCCCAGGTCTGCATCAACCCTGAGCAGGGCCTCCAGTGTCAGGGGGCCCCCACCGCCCCGAGCCGCGCACTCAAAGCAGGGCCAAGGGGGCGGCGGCGCACTCCAGCCCCCGGACTCGCTCCTCATGTGCGAGCGGTCAGACTCAAAGCGAGAGGTGAGTGCCTGACCTGACACCATGCGGAACACCCTGCGGACAACCAGGTGCCGGAGGTGGGCTTCAGGGTTGGAGCGCCAGCAACACCAATGGAGGCCCATAGAGGATTGATGCCAGGTCTCGGCTTCCATGGTGCGAGCTGCAGTGCAATGCATAGACGCCTTGAGGGATATGCATTGGGTCTCACCTGGGTGCAAACCTTGCCACCTCTGCCTCGCTGGGGAAGAGGGCTGCCGAGCGGTATGCATGCCATGAGCAGGGCAGAAGTAGGGTGCTGCAGCACAGGGAGGACAATAAATTGCGTTACGATTCTTTCAGGGAGTGTCATGATTGCACATATGAATTGGTATCCCGCCTCTGTATGCCAGCATGGGGCTGTCTACCAGTGCCGTGCCCCCCTTCAGCAGCTATCAATACTTGCCCTCCCAACCAGGACGTCCACACAGCAGCCCACCTGTCCATGTCCCACACGAGGCAGTCTCCCTCCTGCTGGCGATGCAGGGCCACCACGTGGTAGTCCCACAACACGAGCCCGTTTGCATGCTGGCTTGCTGCTTGACGCCACACAGGAGTCAGGCGGGTGTGGCTGGTGATGAAGAGGGCGGCCAGGTCCCGCCAGGGGACGTTGTGGCTGTCGTGGAGCTGATTCAAGAGCATACATACATTCTCTTCACAGTAACAAGGAGTGTGAAGTGGGTGGACCTCCATGGGTTATTGTGCCCTGGTGCCATGAGATGGCAGGACGGCCCTTCCTTGTGTATATGGGTGATTTGATGCCGTATACAGCGCCACGGGAGCAATGACCCTCTTATGACCCTGCAAGCTGATGCATGGTCATTTTCATTGTTGGCGGGTCCTTTTACAATTGACGTTGATACCTCGGTCGTGATGTCCAGGTCGCTCAAGTTCATCGTTGACAGAAGTAATCGCGGTACCCTTCCCGGTACCCATACTTCGCAAACACCAGCGAGCCCATCCCTTCCCCCATGCGAAGGGCAGGTAAACGCAACAGAGGAAAAACATAACATAAAACTGTAGTGCATTGCATTGACAGTGTGGTCTGGTCTGGAAACCGGCTGAGCAAGCGAGACCTCTCGTCGACTGGCTGGTCGGGGGCCTTATTGCTCTGGAATAGACGCGACACCCACCTGGCGCAGCTCCGAGCCGTGCAAGCATGGGAGAGAAGGGAAAGGGGAATCCGCCGCGGGTGAACCCCAAGAAATTTACCGTCAAGTCGGGCCAGTGCTTCGAAGAGCTGGGCGCCTACCTGGCGTGCATAGCGGTGAGCAGTGGGGTTTGGGAGTGCAGGACAGGATTCGAAACGACGAATGCTGGTACATGGGTCCTTGGGCACATCTATCAGGGGCTTTCAGGAATGGAGTGCCCGTACGTCACTGATTCTCAGAGTTATTTGGAGAGTTACATGATGAACAGACTCGCATCGACGGATTTGCATGTGGAACCCACATCACCATCCCACCTTGCACCTGCTGGACATGTGTGCAGTCATCTGGCGGAGAAACGGACGAGAGGTGTGCCCCTGCACGACGAGCCATGATGCTTTGTGCGGCGACCTCGGTGAGTGACCTCGTGGGCATGCACGCAGGAGTAGATGCCATGCACATCGAGCTCGCCATCTTCAGTGCAGTTCCAGTGGAAGTTGGAGGGCAGATCCAACCAAAGTGCACTGATGCCCTCATTCTCCCACAGGCAAACAAGAATAAGGGTTTGAGTAGTGTGAACTATCATCTGCAGGTGAGGATGGGGGTTCTGCCCAAACATCTCAGGCACTCATCACCCATTAGAATCCGGAAATGCTCTCATCGAGGTACCAATTGAATATGACAAAAGTTCCTCGTCCCCTTGATGCAGAGGATATCGCGGCTGATGCGGTAGCAATACGATGGATCAGCTGTCCACGGGAAGATCTCTCGCAAATGAACTCCGGAAGCCATCAAGCCTCAATCATTGATTCGAAGCCTCCGGTATTTTGTAAACAGTGTCGTTTGAGTGTTTGGCAGGGACTGCTCATGCAGAATGTTCGGATAGATAGTCCGGGCAACTTCGGTCCCTCGCGGAGCCGGGCGATCTCAGATTCGCTGTTGCCTCTGGCAGCGCAACCTGCCCTCCAATTCGAGCCGTGCAAAGGCGACCTGCCTTCCAGCCACCTCCCGGCGCATCGCCTCTGCCCCTCGAAGACTCAAATATGTCCTGAGGCTGAGCAAGATGTTGAATTTGAGTTTCTGAAGCTGCTTCCGCACTGCTACAAAGCAGTTGGCCACTGCCTCCACGCTTTCTTCTGGTGCGCCAGCCGCGCCGAGGTGTTGCGACCATCTCATCTCCCTGGATCTCGTGTCCGCGCAACGTTTGCGCAGACTTGCTTCGCACGCGGAGGCGGCCACCAAGCCCTTGTCGGTCGATACACCCAAACTTTTCTACTTTCGCGCCTCGCAGCGGCGTCTCATGTGGCGCGCACCTCCTCGCCAGGCCGACAGCCCTCTGGGCTACGCGGGCTCGAGGGGCGCCAAGCAGGCCGACATCGACCATCTAAAGCCACTTCTTCAGGCTTTGCAGCAATGGAATGGATTGTCCGCGGGCCCCGGCCTCGATGCACACTTTCCGGGGTCACCTTCCCACCCTGCCGGAGCTGTGTTCCCAGGGTCGTCTGCACGACGGGTCGGACCCCCGGAGCTTCTCGACCTGCAGGAGCTCCCGGCCCTGATCAAGGCGCATCTGGATGTGGAGCGTTCCATGGACGCGGGCCTCCGTCCCGTCACCGCGGATGTCGTGGGCAAATGCGCGCAGGCGGTATCCCTCTGGGCCCAGGTGCGTGCGCTAGGGTTGTGCCAGCTCCGGCTGCGAGGCGAGCCGCCCGGAAATCCTGCCCACCCCGGCTCCCATGTGCCTGCCTGGGTTCATACCGTGCCATTCGTGCCCCGCCATGCCCGGCATGCCCTCCACCCCGCCCACTCGATTGTCTCACCCCCAATCGCTTGGCCCCCCCCCCCCACCACACAGCTCCAGATGCTGGCGCGGCAGGGCCTCATGCATGCCCTGGCCAACAGCGAGGCGGCCATGCCCGGCCTGGCCCAGGCCCTCATCTCCAGCCTGGACATCACCATGCCTGGGGCCAAGGAGCGCGCCCCCCCCCGCGCCCCCCAGTTGGCCCCGGCCCCGCCCGCCCCGGCGCCGCCGGAGGCGACTGACCCGGCCCAGCTGCTGGAGCTGCTCCTCCGCCGCGGCCACGGCATCCTTCCCGCCAGCCCGGTGCGCCCGCACCCGGGCCCCATCGCCCACCCGTCCCACGCCAAGCCTCACGCCGGCCCGGCCATCGTGTCGCTGGGCCAGGACGCCGGCCGCAAGCGCGCGCGGCGCAGCGAGGGCTCCCGCACCTGCTCCAACTGCGGCGTGACCGTCACGCCCTTCTGGCGCAAGAGTCGGGCCAGCGGGCTGCCCCTGTGCAACGCCTGCGGCCTCTACTCGGCCAAGAACGGCGATGCGCACCGGCCGCCCAAGCTGTGGCGCGAGGGACAGCCGGTGCCGCCCGGGGTCGGCGACGACGCGCGCGGCTCGCCCGCCGCCGTCGTGGGCGCGCAGGACGGGCGCGGCGCCTTCCACTCCACCGCGCGCGCGCCGGCGCCGTCCGACCCCGATGCGGCGAGCCCGCCGGGGTCGTCCTGCGCCAGCCCCCGCGGCCCCGATCCCCGACCCACGGCGGCGGAGGAGGGCTGCTCGGAGGCCGGCAAGTCCGCCTCCAGCAGCCTGTGCACCCAGGAGACGGAGGTGGCGCCGCGGGCCAGTGCGCTGGACGGCCTGGTGGCGGCGCTGATGGGGCCCATCCCTGTGGCGGCCCCGTGCTGAGTCTGTGCGTCGCGGAGCAGCCCGAGGCAGGCGGGCTTGCACTCTGCCCTGCCGCTCCGAGGCAGTCGCATGCTAGGTATCGTAATCGCAGGAGGGGCCTAGCAGTGCGAGGCCTTCATCCCCAGCAAACCCCATTCCTCATCAAGCACCTGCACCCCATTGCCCGCCGCTATTTTTGGGCTCCCCCTCTTGACCAGCCCGCAAGGTCTGGACCTGGGCGCTTTGTTGCAGCTTGGTACAGCCCCTACTACTCACCCATCACCCCTGGAGTGGAGCACGCGCCTTCCTATCCCTCCTTTTTGAGATCATGCCCCCCGCCCCTTTTCCTGATGAAGAATCCTGATTTGCACGGCTGTCTGCATCAATATGTACGCTTCCATACTCCTCCTTCAAAAGTTTTGTTACTGCTCCACACAGCCTGCCAGGGTACAGCGTGGGGTCCAGGGGGTTGCGGCGCTGCTGGAGAGGTGCAGAGAGGTGCAGGTGGGAAGCACGGACCTTGGAGCAGGGTGCAGGGGAGCAGTGGTCAAGCACAGCGCGGTGGTCATCGGGCCCGAGACCCCCCTGTCCTGGACAGGGCGATGGCGGCCTTGTAGGCCGGGGCGGTGGGCGGCTGGACCGGCTGCAGTGGGGTGTACCCCGCTGCACCCTGGCTGGGGAGGTCGTAGGACCGGTCGGCGTCCCAGCCAGACAGGTCCCCGCACGCCATGAAGGGCACCAGCTGCCGTACCGCCAAGCTGCGCATGGCGGGTGTGATATGGGAGGATGTGATATGGTGAGGGGTTCCAGGGAGTGGGCCCGAGCATGGTTGGAGCTGCGGTCGTCCAGAACACACTTTGTTGAGTGGAGTCATCAATGGCGCACCTCCCTGAGACCGCCGTTCCCCCGGCCTCACCTGTCCCCGGCCGCCTCGTACTCGGCCGCTCCCGCCTCCAGCAGCGCCTGGAGGCAGGTGGGGTCAAACCCCGGGGGCGGCGCGAAGTCGCGGCACACCACAAACGCCTCTGTTGTGTGCGAACGAATTAATTGGGGGTGGATGCAGGGGTGTTAAGAATGGTCTGCGCACACAGGCAGGGCTGGGCCGCTGGGGTTTGCAGTCCACCATGTCATGCTCCCCTTCAGGGCGTGGGCGCACCCACCCGGCCGTGTCGCCCCGCATGTGCCGCCCTGACCCCTCGCCCCTCCCACCCCGTCCCCCCCCAACACCACCAGCCCGCGCCACCCACCGATGCTGGAGTTTCGGGAGCTGCGCGGCTTGGCCACCTCCACGCCCCGGAACAGGCACCGCAGCTGCGCGGTGAGCAGGGCTGCGTCCCGCCCGCGGAAGATCTTGGCCACGAAGCCGCCGCCGGGCTGCAGCACCGCGGCGGCGATGGCCAGCGCGGCCAGCAGCAGCTGCTCCTGCACGTACTCGTCCAGGTCGTGCAGGCCCGTGACGTCGGGCGCGCCGTCGCAGACCACCAGCTGTGCTGGTCGGCCCTCGAAGGCGGCCACCACGCCGGCCGCCGTGGCCGCCGAGGTGATGTCGCCCTGGAGCTGCGTGACCCCGGCAATGGGGGCCATGGGCTGCAGGTCGATGGCCACGATCACGGGGGGGGGTGTGGAGCCGGCCCTGGTGGGTGCATGGGGTGTGGGGGTGAGGGTAAGGGTGGAGGGGTCGAGGTGTAGAGAGGGGGGTGGCTTGGAACGCTGCCGGGTTGAGGACTCAGTTTTGAGGGGAGCGGCCATAAAGATTGCTCCGTCTGCACAGGAAGGCATCCCTAGGGGGCCAGGGCCCTCAGTTTGAGCATGGTCTGCAGGTCGTTCTCATCAAATAAGACCAAGGACTCACTTGACGGCGGGGAGGTAGAGCCTCCGGCTCAGCACCTGACTCCAGCTCCCTGGGGCCGCACAGAGATCAACCACGCGGTCCACGCCTGTGGATCGCAGCAATGGTGACACATTGTAGGTTCAGCCACCAGGGATGGGAGGCGCCCCCAGATCTTCCCTGGGAATGCAGCGCAGGCCCTTCCCAGTAGTGCCGGCCACTACTTGAGAACGCCTGCCGCACCATCCAGAAAGTGGTAGACGTCGTCCAGCTGCAGGAGCTTGTAGGCGCTACGTGCTCGCCACCCCTCCTCCTTGGCCTTGCGGTAGTAGATGTCGCGCTTGTCCTTGGACGCCTTGCCCATGGTCAGGGCGCGCAGAGCAAGGGGGAGACCTGATAGATGCTCCAAGCCGAGGTGCACCTATATTCCAACCATTAAGTACGACTCTTTTAGTTTCAAATAATCCACTTCATCAAAATTCCAGCGTGCAACCATTGCATGCTGGACATTTTGCACTCCGGGCTCGGTAGGGTACATTTGGGCGCGAGGTCGACATCAGCAACATGAGTTGGGGCATGGGGCACCGAGCGATGGTGAAGCTCACATGCGCAAGAATTTGGGAATTTATCGGTAGCTATATTCTTTCTAGTCCTTACCCCATAGGCTTGCATTCGTTTGTACCTCCCTGAGCCCTTACTTACCTGGGGCGTCCGGCTGGTGGACCGTGTATTTGCGAGCTCTGTAGAACGTGCGACTGACACATTCCCGCGACCCATCGGAGGTCAAGGGGAGATCGTCTACTTGTGGTCGAAGGCACAATGGCTCCAATGGAGGAGCTCTCCTTCGAGGACTTTCCTGGCACGACACTCAGGGTTTGGCTGTTCACCAATGTCACAAACAGCAAGTGAGATGCTGACAGGAGGCGACGTGAAGGCACGCACTGTCAAAATCCAATCCAACACCTGCATGCCACCCATGCACGGCTCAGGGACGTCCAGGCGGCCATGGTGGAAGGCACACTCGAGTACGAAGCCGCCATCATGAATGCAGCCGTCGTGCCTTCCCTGTTTGCGGTGCACCTCGCCGCGCATCACGCCTTGCTTTCTAAGCAGCGGGGGAGTCTTCGGACCAGGTCCTTGCACTCTGAGCTGGTGTGCAACCTGTCAGGCTCCAAGCACGTGAGTCCTGCACTGGGGGAGGGGAGGGTTGGGTTCTCAGTGCGTGTATGCATATGTAATTCGCTTTCAGGGCTGATGGGGGAGCGTGCAAACCGCAGCGCTCACGGCTGTGTTGGGGCTGCAGCGTCAGACAGCAGCTCATATCGGCATTATGCATGCCCCATCCCCAGATTGCAGAGTCTCTCCAGCGGTTTGGTGTGACGGAGGCCTCCCAGCATCTCCTGGTTGCCATTTTCGATGCTAGGATCGGCATTGAGGACCAACTCATGTCGCTGGTACAAGGAGAATGCCAGCACAGCAAGGAGGCTCTTGGTAGCATAACAGACATGGGCCTGCTCAAAAAGGTGCGGCGGTATTTGCCAATCAGTGACTGGGCTCGGTTGAGAAATGTGTGGGATTGCTGTTTGTCAGACTTACGCCACATTTCCTGCTTGCTGCCACCTCTCCTGGCTGTGTCACATCAAGGTCTGGACTGGCATTCCCAGACACAAACCTCCTCCTACCCTCCTGTAGTATTTCAAGTGTTCAGATACCGAGTTGGCAATGAGTAGCCTGGAAGACATCATCACCTGCCAGATGGCTGCCAGGGATCTCTGATGGTCAGCAAACTGAGCAGTGGCCTAGCCAGCCCACTTGCTCTCATTTCACATTCACCCATTTCCTTTGACTGCTTGTGCCTCACGGAACTGCAACAAAGTCTTGAAGCAGGCTCACATTACATCTCAAGGGTGATTGGATGAGGCAACTTGGACGTTACTTGTCGTCCAAGTCTGCGAGGTGTGTTTGGTGGAAGCTTTTTCGTACTGAAGGCTCACTGAAGGGTTTCCGCAGCGCAGCGACGTCGTGCTTGGCCAGTCAAGAGGCAGGAACGCGAGAATTTCGGAGCATAGATTATTGCTCCTCCAAATGTCCAAGATTATAACGGCTTCACAGGTCACTCGTGATTGGGAATCACAGGTCGTCCAGGCAGGAGGGACCGCGACCAAAACATGCGTGGCTTGCTACAGGCCGTGCGACGATGCCTGCAGCGCGGCGCATTGGGAGAATCACAGCCCTTGAACTCTTTGAAAGAAGCTCAGGGTGTCTTTCAGTGGCCACGAAGGTTAGATGCAGTTCAGGGCTCCGGTCCCTGGCGGCAGAGGCCCAGGTCCGGTGATCGCGGGTTTGCCTCCTTCCTGCAGTTCCCTGCCCGGCCAGGCCGCCGGGATCTGGACCCAGATCGAGTGATGTACGGCCTCCTCGCCGCAAATGTGGGGGGATGGGTGCTGTGGCGCACCAACCCAGCATTCATGAGGTGCGTCGGGCGCTGTGGGCCCCCGGTGAGAACCCTGAATGTTGTGGGCTGGCCCACAGGGGAGCACCGTGAGCTGCTCAGGACACCCATGCCGCTCACCTGGCTCCACCTCCTCTCTTCTCACACGCCGCAGCAAGAATGCGATGGTGTCCATTCCACACCTGAAGCGCGGGAGGGTTTGGACCCTGCTGACCCACAGCTTCAGCCACAGGGACACCTGGCACCTGGCCTCCAACGGCCTGGGACTCTATGGCTTTGGGCTGGTGAGTCCTCGCGCAGTGCCTGTGTGCCAAGTGTGCTGGCCAGATCTCCTGCTGATGGCTGCCTACTCTCATGACCACCTTTGGGTCTCATGGTCCCATGTGGCCCCTCTCCCCACAGACCCTCGGCCGCCTCTTTGGAGGCAGGAAGGTGCGGGGACCTTTGTTGAGTCACAACAGCTCCTGGCTCCATATGTAGGGACACCAGGCTTCCCAGATGTACATTGCTCGACTCTTGCCTGCCCTGTCCAGCTCCCATAAGCTCTGCTGCTCGCTGCACACAGCGTCCACCCTACACCACCCACCCCCTCCCCCGGACCCAGTTGGCCATGATCTACGCCGGCTGCGCCCTGGGCGGAGGCCTGGGACACTGCCTGTCCCAGGCCGCCGGGCCTCTGTGGGCGCGGCGGGATGCCTGGGGCCGGCTGCCGCTGGGCACGGGGCAGGTTCCCGCCCTGGGCGCCAGCGGTGTGGTGGCGGGCATGCTGGCCATGACCGTGTACCTGGCGCCCTCGCAGAAGGTCCTGCTGTACGGTGAGGAGGGGGGGTGTGGCATGTTGTCGACCAGCAAGGACTGCATGTTGCCAGGCATTTGGAGGAGCCGTCTGCCTCGGCCATGTCTGGCTCTGAGAATGATTGGAGCAGCAGGGACCAGCTTGCACCTATGCCCTGAATTTCAGGCTTGCAGGCATGCCCGCACTCCACCAATCCACACCCTCTCTGAGTATACCCTCCCCTTTCAGGCATCATCCCTCTGCCAATGTACGCCTTTGGCCTGCTCTGGGCCGGACTGGACCTGCTGACGCTGCGGAATCCGGGCAGCAACGTGTCGGTAGGAGGCCATGCAGGCGGCGCTCTGGCGGGGCTGGCCTTCCTCCTGGCCTACCGACGCGGCAGGTTCCCCATGCGCTGGGGCTGGTGAGCAGGCGCCCGGGCTGCGCTCTGGCCTTGTTTGCCCGATGAATTGTAACCAACAATGACTGAATAGCAGCGAAGAAGCCATCAAAGCATTCTGCTCCAAGTACAGCAGGTCATGCATGACAATCGCATGGCATGACCTGCCAGGTGGCATGTAAGGCCACGAGATGGGCCCTGGCGGCAGAGCCCTTGGTGCCCATGCTCCCGTGCATGGTATAGCATCACGCTTGCACTCCAGCATCCGTGAGCAGCATGCATGGGGCGCCAGCATGGGAGGGAGCCTGCATCGAGCCTGCTGGCGAGATCAGCGGAACCGCCTGCCGCCTGGCCCCAGGATGTCAGGAGGGGGCCTGATGCACCCCTCTCCCCAAGGGTCTTGCGGCTGTCCAGGTTGGAAGGAGTCTCACATCCTCCTGCCTGCAGGAACCCACGTTGTCGCTGCGCCGCTGCTGTCTTCCCTGTGACGCGCCCTCACTGCCATTCCTGCCTGCCGCAGAGGGTGAGCTGCTACAGGACCGGCAGGCACCCTGGCTTCGTATCGCTCGAGCCCCCTGCCCCATTGATCATCCACCGTCTGGACCTCCTGCAGCCGCCAGCCTCAGCGTCATCCAAACATCCTGCAGCCGCCAGCCTCAGCGCCAGCCTCACCGCCGCCTGGCCCTCCCGCCGCCGGCCTGGGGGAGGTTCCCTGTCTTGGAGGTGACGACTGGCCCTGGTCCCCCCCGCTCCAGGCAGGCGAGCGCAAAGTCGGACACCGCCGCGGCGTACTCGTCCGGGAAGCGGCGGTAGTGCTGCACGTGACCGGACCCATGGAACTTGACCACCCGCGTGAGGATGTCGGAGTGTGCGACGTCCCTCAGGATCTGCGTCTCCACGTCCTCGGCCGGGATGATGTCGTCCTCCTCGCTGTACGCATACATGCGCCCCACCCGGTCTGGGATGGTGCGCCAACCGCCGAGCGCCTGCACGAGGGTTCAGGCGCGGACGAGGGTTCATCGGCAGGCATCGCGGCACCGCAGCTGGGGGAGGCTGGGTGGCGCAGATGAGCTTCACTGGCAGAGCTGGCGAGGTGCCAGCGGTGGGGGAGGGGGGGTGTGAGGTTCATTTACTAAGCCTCCATGATCCCCGAGTCCCACCTCTGCAAGGAAGTCGTGGTAGGGTCCCGAGGCCAACTGCTCCACCATCCTCCGCCTGTAAAAGGCACGGAAGATCGCCAGGCTCACCGAGCTCAGCGGGTTGCCGAGCAGTGCTGCCTCCACGCCCCTGGGATGGATTGTGGCGGCCATGCACGGGCTCTTGTGGGTACACCAGCCTGCCAGGCTGAGTGGCCAGGCACTAGAAAGCTCTCTGTCAGCAGGAGTTGCCCTCCCTGCACTCACATCAGCCGTCTCCCTTGCCCTGGGGCTCGGGTCACCCTCCAGGCGCCGTCGAGAAACATGTGTGGATTCCCGCATCGCCGCCCCTCCCACTCGCCCACACTCGGCAAGCAGACCCCATCCACACCCACCTGATCCACACGTCTGGGGTGAGAGCCGAGGGCGCCGAGTCCACGATGATCCCCCTCGTGGGTGACATGATGCGCTGGAATGCGGCCAGGCCCTGGAGCTGGCGCTGGGAGAAGCGGTCGCGCGGGTGGGTGACGTGCGTGACGGGGAAGCCGGCGGCCCAGGCCAGGCGGCCCACCATGCCGCCGTAGGCAAGGTACCCCGCGTTGGACAGCGTGTGCACGAAGACGGGGGGCCGTCCAGGGCCGGGCTGCACCGCGGAGTGCGCGGCGTACGCCTCCCCCGCCAGCCCCGCCTGCTGGACCAGGCCCTGCTCGGCGCGCTCGTGGAAAGGAGGGATCACATCCCAGGTGTTGACCCGGATCATGTGGGGCTCCGCGCCCAACACCCGCCACATGTTGGCGTACTTGCTGCGTGTTTGTGGGGGAAAGGAGTGGCGCTCGGCGGCGCAGAGAGACCAGGGACTGGCGGGGGTTGCCGCACCCCTCAGGGAGGCCAGGTCATCAATGGGGGAGGGCATGGACGTGCCAATGAGTGATGACACCAGACAAAGACGAATGAAACGCGCTCCCCAGCTCACTTGAGGTGCGCCTCCCGGCATCCCAGCCAGCCATACAGGAGGACAAAGGGCTTCAGGCCTGGGAAGGGCCCCTTGGTGAGGACCTGTGCCTGCGCCATTGCCCACCGCCGACGCAGGCCTCGAGGGTGGGATGGGGCAACATTCGAGGTTGAGTGATCACGAATCTGCAGCGCTGGGTCACGGATGCGTCATCCCATATGGTCTTCATCGGGGCAGAGGCCGGGAGTCGTGCTGTGGGCCGAGGGCAGCATGCCGAAATTACGAACCGCATTTCGGGGCAGATGGGGACAAACGCGCCCAACCCGTCCTGTACCGGCGGGTTCAAGGACAGCGGATGCGATCTCGACAGCTGAGCATACATCCCATGCACGGCTCTTGCACCGAGACACCCCCCTGCACTGGTGGCTGGCGGTAGCCGGACCCCCGCGAGGTCGATCCCTCTGGGCCCGCGAGGGTGGGACATGACAGCCGCGATGTCGATCCCTGGAGCACCTCGAATGTCGATGCATGTGTTTCCCGGCGTTTGGAGGCTCTGGGCCTCCCTCCCTGCGACAGCACGCGCCTTCCTCCTGCTCACCGCGGTACAGGCCTTCCTGGCCGGCATCTTCGCCGCGACGCAGGTCGGGTTTCACTGGCGGGCCTGCGTCATGCCATGCGACTTTAACCCTAGTACGACGGCCAAATGCCCGGACCATGCACCGTCCGGGGCCACCCAGGCCCGCCCTTCACTCATGCCCTCAACCACCCCTGCTCCCCGCAGATCGGCACCTCCCTGCAGGACACCCTGCTCATCCTCGCCACCTCCCTGTCCCTGTGGTGGCTCAGCCTCGACTCCCTGCTGCGCGCCTGCGCGCACCAGCTCCCCGCCTGCGCCGTGCTGGGCACGCTGGGCGTCGCCGAGATGGTGGCTTTTGCCGTCGCCCATGGCGCCGACAGCCCGGGCCCCACCGCCGTCGCCGCGCTGTGTGCCGCGCTGCAGCTCGCCGCCCTGGCCCTGTGCCGCACCGCCTACCGCCAAGTGGGCTGGCGCTGGGCGGGCAGGATGCCGGGCGACGGCCGCCTGCGCGGCACGGAGCTGAGGAAGCGGGCGGCACTGTGCAGGTCGCGCCTGGGCGCGGCCGCCCGCTTTGATGCCGTGGTGAGGGGCTGGGTGGTGGTGTTGGAATTGCGCACGTGGCAGCCAGCCGCCGGGTTGTTTGGTGCGGGTGCACAGGGCGCTCGAGGGCAGGGCCGGTTCACGGCACTGAGGTGGCTGGAATCCATCCCAGAGACCACCTCCCCATATGAGTCTCCAACCCACCCATGACCCCCTCCACCCCCTCCACCCATCCCTCGCCAAAGGTCCTGGCCATCCTGAGCGTTGTGATGGTGACCGAGGGCGCGCCCCTGGCCGGCTCGGGCGCCGGGGTCGCGCTGCTGGTGGGCGGCGCGCTGGGCGGCGCCCTGCTGGCGGCCTGGAACGCGGCGGCCACGCTGGGCGCGCTGCGCCGCCATGCACGCCTCGCCCTGGCCGCCGACTTCGCCTTCCCGCTTTCCTACGGCCCGCCGGTGATCGGACTGGGTGTGGTGGTGGCGGGCGGGCCTGGCACTGCGGCAGGCGCCCGCCTGGCGGTGGCCTGCGTGGTCTTCCTGGCCGCGCGCGCGACGCTCTGGTGGGCCGTCAGGCTGACATGGCGCGCGACGCGTGCGCTGCGCGCCGAGGGGGTTGAGGACGCCCCGCGCGCGCCGCGCCCGCCTCCGGCCCTGCTTCCGCTGATGGACGGCGAGTGGATGGTGCGTTGAGAGGGTGTGAGGTGTGAGGTGGGGTGGGGGCCGGGAAGGGGACGAGGTGGCCTCAAGGGCCAGGAGAATCTTTTCCTTTGGTATGGGGGATGCGCCAGTCTATGGGCAAAGACCCACCACAGTGCTCGGCATCGCCACCAGAGGCCGTCGGAGCCTGGCACCAGTACATACAAGCGGCCATTGCATCTCCCTTTCGAGGTTGTCGGTCCAGCCTAATCCGCTCCATTCCCCCCTTTCCCCTAAAACTAAAATCCATTGCAGGAGAAGGAGTCGCGGCGCAGGCCCGGCCTCACCACCTCCGTCTTCATGCAGCTGTCGGAGGACGGATCGACGCTGCGCTGGGGCTGGAGCAGCAGCGTGCTGCTGTACCACGTGGAGAGCGTGCGCGCCGACGACCCGGCGCGCAGCCTCACTCTGACCTTTGCGCTGGGCGCCCCGCTGACGCTGCGCCTGGGCGGCGCGGCCGCCTACGTGGCCTGGCGGACCGGTCTGGCGGAGCTCCTGCCCCGCCTGGCCGCGCACGCCGACCTGCTCACTGGGAACGACGCCGAGGCGGGCGGCACGGGTGCGGCGGGAGGGGTCAGGGGAAGGGGTTGGGGGGGATGCCACGAGGCGCTTGGGGGGCGGTATGAGGGGCGCGTCGCAAAGGAACGGGGCAGAGTCATGGGGCGAGGGCTGGACGAGGCAGCGGTGGCCTGTCCTGGCCCCACCCGCAGCTGACCGTGGCACAGCCCTTGCCCAGCGCAGGGCCCCATTTGCCAGCTCAGACGCCGCCACCCTTCCTCCCCTCGACCAGAGTCTGCCGGCGTGCAGAAGCACAGGCCGTCGATCAAACCCGAATCCTCCGAGCTGGTAGGCTGGTAGATGGAATGACCGAGGTTGTCGTGTGTCAGACGTGATGTGCCACCACGCTGCACCTGCCGGTGGGTGCATCGTGCGCCACCCCCCGCTTGGCCACCGGAACACTCTCCTGGTCGCCGCCGTTCAACGTTCCGGCCAGGGTCCGTCCCGGCCATCCCACTCAGGTCCCCCCTCACCCTCCCTGCACATTGTCACAGGAGGGCTGCATCAACATCCACGTGCTGACCTCGCCCGTCGGGTCCCCACGCTGGGACGGCGACGGCGACGCCGCCGGCCACGCCCGCCGGCGCAGTCTTGCGGCGGCCCTGGAGGCGGCTTCCGGGGTGCGTGGCGTTCGAGGGGCGGTGAATGATTGGGGCAGGGGCAGAGGGGGGCATTCGGATGGCATTACATGGTAGGAGCCTGGGATTGGGCATGGGCCTGGCGGGGGAGGAGCAGAAGGGGGGCTGGCGTCGGTGCAGAGCCTAGCCACCTTGGTGCCTGCCGAGGCCGGGCGGGGGTGCACGCTCAGTGCCACATGGGAGCCAAGGTTGTACATCAGGCCTCAGGCTCGACGCTGTGCGGCGCTCTCGACGGCTGGCAACCCTCGCACTTCACCCGATTGCCCCTCCCCACTCCCGCAACCCCATCTCCCATGCGCGCTGGGCCCCAGCCCTGACCCCCCCCGGTCCCCACCCACCCAGGAGGCGCGGGGCTGGGCGCTGCCGGCGTGGATGCGCGGCGTGGGCTACCTGGCCTCGGGGACGGTGCCCGGGGGCGGGGCCAAGCGTCGGTCCAGCCCCACCAAGCAGCCGCTGGTGGGCGGCACCTCCCTCAGCTCGCAGAGCAGTGTGGGGCCGCGGGACGACCCCGAGCTGGGCGCCGGCGCCTGGGAGGGCGGCCGCGGGCGAGGCCTGGAGGCGGTCCTGGGCCACCCCGGCCTGCACCGGCGGGGGGGGGCGTCCAGCGCGGCCGGCAGCACCCCCACCTCGGAGGTGGGGGCGCCCTCCCTGGCCGCCGCCTGGGCCGTGGCGTCGGGGGGCGGCGGCGAGGGCGGCGTGGCGAGGGCGCCTGGAGATCGCGACGCCGGCGAGGCGCGGGGCGACGACGGCGAGGCGCGGGGCGACGACGGCGACGAGCATGGGTCGCGGGGCGGCGATGGCGAGGGGCGGCTGGTCCCGCTCCGCGACGGCCGGCGAGCCGATGAGCTGGAGGACAGGCAGCTCCCCCGCTCCCCGCTGGGGCCCGGCGCGGCGTCCGCCCCGGCCCCGCACGCCCACCGCCGCTCCTTCTCCTTCCACTGGCAGGCGCTGGCGGGCGGCAGCGCCGGCGGGCTGAC
>NW_011934118.1:262933-269917 GCF_000733215.1 Auxenochlorella protothecoides
TGCCGCCGCTGCCGCCCGGCGGCGGCGCGCGCCTGGTGCGCGGCGGCTCCGCGCAGCCCGGCGCGCTCGGCCGCCGCGCCTCGGGCGCCTCGCTGTCGCCGCGGCGGTCGCTGGGCGCGGACCCGGCCAACCTGGTGCGGTACGAGGACCTGCGCTTCGGGCGCCTGCTGGGCGAGGGGTCCCAGGGCGCGGTGTACGCGGGGCGGCTGGCCGAGACCCCGGTGGCGGTCAAGCGCGTGGCCGCGGCGGGCGGCGAGCTGGACGCCCACATCCACGCCACCACGCCGGGGCACGACAACGTGGTCGCGCTGCGCGGCTGGTGCGTGCACGCCGGGTCGGTGTACCTGGTCATGGAGCTGTGCGCGCGCGGCACGCTGGCGGGCCTGGTGCACGCCAGCGGGGGCGGGGCGGGGGGTGGGAGCGGCGGGGCGGGGGGTGGGAGCGGCGGGGCGGGTGCGACCGGCAGCGGGGAGGCCGCAGACGGGGCCGCGAGCGGCCCGGCGGCCTCTCGCTGCGCGGCGCCGGACGCGGCGCGCCTGCTGCCCTTGGTGCGTGGCATGGCGCGCGGGCTGCTGCACCTGCACACACGCACCCCCCCCCTGCAGCACCGCGACATCAAGCTCAGGTGGTGCGAGGGGGGAGGGTGGTGGGTGGTGCAGGTGGCGGAGCCACGGGTGACCTGACTGCAGGCGAGGGGGGCGGGGCCGGCTGGGCAGACGGCCGGCTGGGCAGACGGCCGGCTGGGGTCCGGCGCTCGCCGGCGGGTGGGGGAGGGGGACCGCGGCGCCGCCCCGCGCAGCCTCCCTCCTCGACCACGACCCCGCGCCCCCTGGCGGGGAACGAGCCTGGGTCGCGCTCCCCACACGACCCCCTCTCCCCCCACACATACACGACCCTCCCTCCCCCCGCGCATGCATCCACCCACTCCCCCACCCCCTTCCCAGCAACGTGCTGCTGGGCCCCGGAGGCGTGCCCAAGCTCGCGGACTTTGGCATGTCGGTGCTGGTGGGCGCGCCCGAGGCCGGGCAGCGGCACGTCATCGGCACCGCCGCCTACGCCGCGCCGGAGCTACTGGAGCAGGGCCCGCCGGCGGCCGGCGCCGCCGCGCTCAAGGCCGACGTCTACTCCTTTGGCGTGGCGGTGTGGGAGGCGCTGGCGCGGCGCAGGCCGCACCAGGGGCTGGACGGGTACCAGATCCAGACGCGGTGGATGCTGGACCCGGAGGCCATGCGCCTGCCGGGACCGGGCCGGGGTCGCGCGGAGCTGGACCCCGCCGCGGCCCTGCTCTGGGTAGGCAGGCTGTCCCCGGGGGGGAGGGGGGAGAGGGGGGGAGGCTGGTGGCTGCTCGCGCCGAACTCTCGCCAGGCATTCCACCGCCGACGGGGTTGAGCTCGTGGAGGCGGGCATGCAGATCGCTGCCAGCGACCTCGAACACTCCTTCCGGGCCTGAGGCTGGAGGCCGGGTGCCGCTGATGAATGTGCAGCGCCATGCATCCCCCTGGTCGCATGCCCGGCCCCGCCCACCACCTGCCAGCAGTCTGCACCGCGGTCCTCAGCGCCATTCCCTGCGGCAGCCGCTCGGCAGCCACGCCCACCGCCCTCCTGCCCGTCGGCTCGTGCACGCCTCGCTGCATGCGCTGGGGCGCGCGCCTTGACACCGCACCCCCACGCCCTGGCATCCCTCTGCACACGCACGTGTGCCCCCCTCCCACCCCTCCCGAACCCCCTTCACACCCACAGGACCTGGTGGCGGACTGCACGGCCATGGACCCCGCAGCCCGGCCCGACATGCTGGCGGTGCTGGAGAGGCTGCGTGCGGGGACGGGCCAGTCGCCGCCCCAGCCCCACACGCCCTTGGTGAACCCCATCTGATGGCGAGCTGGGGCCGTGAGAGTGCAGGCGCTGGCGTCCGGTGCGCCCAGGAATGGGCTGCAACGGAGGGTGTGCATGCTGTCGATGCCCCTCCTGTCGCTGGTGGACAGGCTCACCCTCCTCGTCGCCCAGGCCGCAGGGGACAGCCACCCCTTTCCAACCTGCCGACCCGACCACTCCTGCCTGCGTCTCGTCCTGCATGCGCAGGCGTTCCAGCGACCCTCGCTCGCCACTTGTTCCCACCGCCCCGCGCGGTTCCCTGCACCTTCCTGCTCGGGCACGCCTGTCACAGCCTCGAGTGGGTCAATGCACGTGGGGGGGTGGGGGGGGCGAGGAGGGGGGCGTGCAGGAGCGATACAGCACGGGCCAAGGTGCAGGCGGCGAGGAGGCGTCGCCTATGCCTCGTCGTCAAACTCACCCTCCTCCTCAGCCGACGCGTCCTGCGAGGGGACATGGGGGCCGTGTGTTGGGTGTTGGTTTGGAGTGAAGTGCGAGGGTGCCATTCAACCAGAGTGGATCATCCCTCCCTGCACGCAACGAGGCGTGGCAGGAACTGCACTCGGGTGCGCCCCAGACCCCTCCCCCCTCACACACACTGACCTGGTACTGCTGGTACTCGGAGACCAGGTCGTTCATATTGGACTCGGCCTCGGTGAACTCCATCTCATCCATGCCCTCGCCCGTGTACCAGTGCAGGAAGGCCTTGCGCCGGAACATGGCGGTGAACTGCTCGCTGACGCGCTTGAACATCTCCTGGACCGCCGTGGAGTTGCCGATGAAGGTGCCAGACATGCGCAGGCCCTTGGGCGGGATGTCGCAGATGGAGGACTTGACGTTGTTGGGGATCCACTCCACAAAGTAGCTGCTGTTCTTGTTCTGCACGTTCAGCATCTGCTCATCCACCTCCTGCAATGGTGTGGCGGCGATGGGGAAGGTTGGGAGTGGGATGGTGAAGGGGGTGGGCATGGGATGGGTGGTGGAATATCGCTCAAGGCCCGGCCATCAGGTCGAGTTGAGGGCTGGGTCATGACACCGAGCGCATTCGTGACCAGGCGCATGACTGCTGGTTTGGAAAGGGTGTGTGTATGTGGTGGACAAGGGCAGGATGAGTCCCCAGGGCTGGATGCGCCGCGCATGGCTTGCACCGACCAATCGGCAGGTTGAGCAGGGCTTGCCTGGGTGCACCATCACACGCCCTGGTCTCTTGGCTCAAGATCATGTGCACCCCTCCCCAAACCGGCCCCTCCCACCTTGGAGGACATGCGGCCGCGGAAGAGGGCCGAGGCGGTGAGGTAGCGCCCGTGCCTCGGGTCGGCGGCGCACATCATGTTCTTGGCGTCCCACATCTGCTGCGTCAGCTCCGGCACGCTCAGTGCGCGGTACTGCTGGCTGCCGCGGGAGGTGAGGGGCGCGAAGCCCACCATGAAGAAGTGGAGGCGGGGGAAGGGCACCAGGTTGACCGCCAGCTTACGCAGGTCGGCGTTCAGCTGGCCAGGGAAGCGCAGGCAGCAGGTGATGCCCGACATGACGGCGGAGATGAGGTGGTTCAGGTCGCCAAAGGAGGGGGTGGTCAGTTTCAGGGTGCGGAAGCAGATGTCGTACAGCGCCTCGTTGTCCAGGATCATGCACTCGTCCGCATTCTCCACCAGCTGGTGCACCGACAGCGTGGCGTTGTAGGGCTCTACCACCGTGTCGGAGACCTTGGGGGAGGGGACCACTGAGAAGGTCGCCATCATGCGGTCGGGGTACTCCTCCCTGATCTTGCTGATCAGCAGGGTGCCCATGCCGGAGCCGGTGCCGCCACCCAGGGAGTGGCACAGCTGGAAGCCTGAGAGTGGGTGGGGAAGGGAGAGGGAGGATGCATGGGTGGGGGGAAGCAACGGATGTAATACAAACTATGGTGGTGGATGTGGTGGGGGACTGACATCACAGAGCTCCCACATGTCACACATACTCCTGGTATGCAGGGGCATGGAGCCCTCTCCCACACCACCACCATGAACGCACCCTGCAGGCAGTCGCAGCCCTCGGCCTCCTTGCGCACGACGTCCAGCACGGAGTCGATCAGCTCGGCGCCCTCGGTGTAGTGGCCCTTGGCCCAGTTGTTGCCGGCGCCAGACTGCCCAAACACAAAGTTGTCGGGGCGGAAGACCTGGCCGAAGGGCCCAGCTCGCACGGCATCCATCGTGCCGGGCTCCTGTGCGTTGGAGGGGGGTGAAGGACCCATGTTCGGCCGCGACGCAGGGCCACCAAGGGGCAAGTTTGCAGGGCATCCACCCAAGCATGTTGTTGTCCCACTTCCCTGCGTGGACCAAACTGCAACCCTGAACTCCTCAGCCAGGGTCAAGATGCTTACCAGGTCGAGGAGGACGGCGCGTGGGACATAGCGTCCCCCAGTGGCTTCATTGAAATACACATTGATGCGCTCCAGCTGGAGATCGCTCTCACCGGCATACTGTCGCGGGGGGAAGGGAGGTCGGCATTGGAAGAGCAAGGTGAGACCAGGTGAAAGGTTCAGTCTTTCCCAAGCATCAATTCTCTGTCTCGAAACCTTCGGTGGCCCGTGTACTCATCGTACCGTTCCGGTGGGATCGACGCCGTGCTCATCGCAGACCACCTGTCGGGGGGAGATGGATCGAGGATAGGATCCGGAACCCAAGGCGGAGATCTGACCCACAGCCTGGTCCCACGAGAGAACAGCCATAGCGTCCCCTATACCACTCTTACCTCCCAGAACTTGGCACCGATCTGGTTACCGCACTGGCCAACCTGCCATTGTGGTGGGGAGGGTACGGAGTGTCGGATCGACTCGGTGAACGTCGTTGGGGTCTGAACCCTCTGGGACAGGCGACGTTCGGCATTCCGCACTTTAATTCGAGGGCTTGACCCATTTACTCCCTACCCACTTGAAGATGGACGATTTCACGCATTTTGTGGTAGCCTCGGCTCTGTCGTAATGACTGGGCGTCGCTTGCGGGCTATTTTTGTGCAGAACCCTGTTCCGCAGGGACTGCCCAGCGAGTCAGGTCCCGATGTGCGGAGCACGAGAGAATATCATGAACGGGTATTGTGGGTAGTCTCGGTCATGAGCCTCCCCGATCAGGCTGGCATGGCAGACCCGGACCCCCCTCGAACCGGTGCGCCCCTTGACCACCCTTTCCACGTTTCCTCCCTCTCGTTCCCTGCATCTTCGGCAGAGGGATATGCGCGTAAGGTTCCAGTCGGAAGGAGGGGCGCGCCCATCCACACCCTCTGCCAATAGAACCCCGCTACCTCTACCGCTGATTTACAAAACAATGCATCGTGGCCCCGCCCGCCCCCTGGTCACCCGGTGTTAGACGCCCGCCGGATGGTCTCTGGCCTTTCCCTGCCAGACGTTAATCGCGAGGACTCGCCATTCGCCGTGAGTTCGCCCAGCAGCATCCTGAACGGCAGTTGTTGCCGCCCGACCCCCGACCCTGCTTCCGAGCATGGCCTCCTGCCCAACCCCGTCCAGCAGCTGTTCGGAGGGGATGTTGAGGTGCGGGGGTGGGAGGAGGGACCTCCGTGCACGACCTGAGGTGCTCCAGGCGTGGAAGCACCCATTTCATTGTTAATATGGTGTTTCCTATAGATCCTGGTGGCGACGGGCTTGGGAAGGGTGAGGGGTCAGGGCCACCTTGTGGGCCTGCAGGCCCTGTAGCCTCTCCCTGCCTCGCCTCCCCTTGTCAAGGAGACACCACACTCCCTGGCCTCTGCTCTAATGCCGCTCCACCCATTCACCTTTCCCCTTCCTTCCATGATGGTAATTCATACGTCCCTGTAGCTCCTTTACCCCTTCTCACTTGTTAACCCCCCTTCCCCACACAACGCAGCTGCGCCAGCTGCGCTGCGGCGTGTCGTGCGACGCCGGTGGCCGCGCCTCCAACGACGACCGCCACATCCTCTTCTCCACGGCCGTGGCGGGCCGCCCGCGCTGCACCGTGGTGGCCGTGCTAGACGGGCACCATGCGCACCACGTCGCCGCGGCGGTGAGGGACGAGCTGCCCCGCGCGTTCGTCGCGGCGCAGGCCGCCGCGCGCGACCTGGCCGCCGCGCTCTCCTCCGCCGTGCGCGCGCTGGACGAGCACGTGCACGGGCTGTATGCCGCAGGGGCGGTGAGCACCGGGGGCACCACGCTCCTGGCCCATGTGCTGTCCGACGGCGTGCTGTACACCGCCAACGTGGGCGACTGCAAGGGCATGCTCAGCGTTCGCGGCGCGGGGGAGGCGCTGAACACCTGCCACAACCCGGACGTGCCCGGGGAGCGCGCGCGCTTCGCCGACGCGGGCGTGGCGGTGTCGGCCGACTTCATCCTCGCCTCCGACATCAACGTCTGCCGCTCCATCGGCGACTGGGACCTGGGCTCACCCCTGAAGTGGCGCGACGAGGCGGGGCGCCCGCGCGGCCCGCTGGTGGGCGACGCCGAGGTGACGGTGCGCGCGCTGGACGGCCGCGACGAGTTCCTGGTGGTCGGCTCCGACGGCCTCTGGGACTACTACTCCCCGGAGTCCAGCGTCGTGTCCGACGCGCGGCGCGCGCTCCGCGCTTTCCACAATGACCCCCAGGCCTGTGCGGACTGGCTGGTGAGAGACCCTGGATGAGTTTTTGTTAAGGAGGGGCGGGAGGTTTGGTGTGTGTTGGGGGGGGGAGGTTGTGAACCGCGGGCTTGTTCCCCGGGGGGCCTCCCATGCGGGTGCCAGCTTGTCTGCATGGGAAGCGTGCGAGCAGGAAGGAAGGATGAAGATGCAGTCCCTGGACGTGGGCGCTGGCAGATGAGAGATGCATGTGGATCTCTGGAGTGCTCCTACTTTCCACGGCTGCCCTCTGGCACCACCACACCCATCACCCCCCGCTCGCATGCTCACAGGTGAAGCAGACGCTGCTGCGGCAGCGGGCGGTGCTGCACTCCGGCACGCCGGGGGACAACATCACCGTGGCCGTGGTCTCGCTGCGGCCCCTGCCCCAACTCCCGCGCCACTCCAGCTCCCGGCTGAATCTGAGGGCCGCGCTGCCGGAGGATGGGCGAGCGTCGCCGCCCAGCGCCCACACCTGACCCCATTGTGTATCCAAAGGGGGGGGGGGGGGGGGGCC